>NW_005187662.1:615328-628705 GCF_000239375.1 Pundamilia nyererei | reverse complement strand
GCCGCAAAGGATCGCCTTTAACCATTTTAATAGTGTTCACCAGCAGCTGCAAACAGAAAATATTTACTCTTGTGAAAACTCACCCTGCAAGGCAAATCTAGTAATAGCAACCTATAATCTTATTATCTAACTACTTTTCTTTGGACACACAGGGCATATCTGAAGTAGAAAGTGTAAATAAGTGGGGGGAAAAAACTGTTCTTCTCCACAGCATCAGCACTATTACACAGATTGTAATGCTACGAAATGCTATGCTGAAGCTGTTATTTGCTAATTTGGTTAATCAATCAAGAGGATACAGATCTAACTTATGTCCTCTTTTCTAGTTACAGTTTAATCCACATGTTTTGGGACAGTGAGATATTTTTGTAATTTAGCCTCTGTACACCACAGTGGATTTAATTAGACAATCAAGATCTTCAGTATAAAATTAAAAACTAAATGTGACACTTCTGCTAAACAGCTTGAATTAAAACTGAAACTCTGCACTTTAGACACATCATGAATATTTCATTTAAAATCCACTGTGGTGGTGTACAGAGGCAAAGTTGTACACACACACACGTCATTGTCTAAATACTTATGGGAAACAAATGGTTTGGCAGGATCATTGCGTTACCTTACATAACACTTATTTCAGCCACAAATGCGTATTACTTACTCACTTGCATGTATAACCAGAGAAAATAGCCAGGTAATGCTGTTTTCAGGTGATGTCTGAAATTGAGTATTCAAGCTTAAAGGATTATTTAGTTTTTAGTTGTGTATGGTTATACTTGCAAGATAATATCCAGCAAGATATCAGGAGAATTATTTTTGTGTTTTGTGTATTTTTTAAGAAAACTGATTTGGTTAATTACTACAACAGAACTACTTCCTTAAGTTTAATGGAAGACCGTGGTTTGTTTTACAAATACACAATGCATTCAAATGTACCTGACATACATTACAAGTGAGTGAACACATCTTTTAGAGCAGTGTTTCCCAACCGCTGTGCCGCAGCACGTAGGTGTGCGTGAGAAATGATCAGGAGTGCCATGGAAGATTGTCTGGCTCCACCTGATTAGTGCTGTAAGCGATCGGCGTGAGTAATGCGAAGTACAATTACATTCTCTTCCACTAGAGGGCAGTACAACTACCTGCTCTAATTAATTGGAGGTAAATGATCTAAATTCCAGGAGCAGGACCACGCCTCCAAACACACACCCCCACACGCAGCTCATTTCTTGATTAAGCCATTCGCCTTTATCTACTAAAAATGCTCCTGAACCTAAAATGACAACGTGGGCCCAGCTGGTGAGATGGGTTACCAACTGTTAGTAAAACAGAAGAAGATGAAGAAGAAATAATAGTCATGCTGTGAGATGATGGTGCGTGTAATAGTAATAGATAAATATTTGAAGAGAAAAAGTAGTCAATCTGACCTGGGTCCTGGAGAGAATTCGGACCCAGATGAACGCCCAACAGTCCATCAAAAAAGTGGTCATTAAAAAAGCAAAAAATGGTGCGCTTGGAACAAACCGAACCAATTCCGCTGTACCTGGTGCACGGAGAAAACTTATCAATATGTTTTTTGTGACATTTTTGTTTGGTGGTGTGCCATATGATTTTTCTAATGTGAACAATGTGCCATGGCTCCAAGAGCGTTATTAAACACTGGTCTAGAGCATATATGATAAGAGCAATCACATTGAACAGGAGAACTACAGTCTTCCCATAGTAACCAGGCCTAACAATTTCGGGTCCTTCTTTAGCTTATTCCATTTAAAAGGTGAAGGATAATTAAAGGCCCTTTTTCCAACTGGTGTTCTGACTTTGAGAGTGTTGGCTGCACCGGTTATGTATTTATATGCACATGTACACAGATAAGAAAACGCCAGCCCAAGCAGAAAGGGATGATTTAAAAAGCAATTGGTAAAAAGTCTGTGGGCATACAGAGAGACTGTCATGTAATTTCCACATTCAGTAATAAAACATAAAGCACAATGGTAGACACTGATCAGATGCATTCAGAAAGAATAGGTCACTGTAATCCAAGAAATACTGGGAAAGAAACGTTGCAGAAATCAAGTATTTCCTCGCCTGGAGAGATGAACTAAATTTATTCCAAAGAAAGAAACTTCATTTAAGTTTCAGCTTGAACACAAGCTTTTCAGTGTGAATTTTAAATACGAAATTCAGATCTATAATGATGCCTAAATATTTATGTTGTAACCGATTCAATTTCAGTCCCTTGAGCTGTTTTCATGGTTTTGATGTAAGGGAGTTTGTGTGCCATCTTTTTGCCATTTAAAAATAAGTTGAACTAGACTTTTATTTCTTCCTGCATTAAACATAAACTTTGAATTAAGTGCCACTAAACGACATCAAAGACAGGCTGCAGACCTTTCAGGGTTTGTATTCCTGAAGGGCATGAACAATAAATAACTGTGTGTTCTGCAGGTTGGGAAATGTGGTGAAAAAGTTTTAAAGCAAACTTGTTTAAGGTGTTAACCATGTGTATAAAAGTCTTTCTGTTCCAAAGTTTTCTAGCAGCAAGACCAGGAGACAATCTGGGTGCACTTCAAACTCTTGCAAACAAAATGACTCGCATAGTGAGGGGATGAAAGTGGATGCTTAGGAAAAAAAAAAACAACATTAAAAGATTTTACACTTATTCTTGTAAACATAGACCTGAGGATTTCCTTTGTGTATTAAATTCTGTATACCTTTGGGTTTTCATATAGTTGGTTGGATAAGAGATTATAAAACATAATTCAGGGGACATTGCAGATTACGACATCTGACATTTTTTTTAATAAAATGATACATCAGCTAAAAATCAAAATAATTAATGTCTGAGCTGCAAATGTTAGTAACATGTATCACAATTTATAGAAATGTATACACAGGTTTATAACAACTTACCGAATGCTCATACAAACAGTACATAACTACCTATGAATTTTAGACATCTTTAAAAAATTGTTTTTTCAAATACCAGCAGAAACTCATTGATTTTTATGCTGAGGCGTACTGGGGTTTCTTACAAGAGTATTTTATAATTCATCGCACAAATTCTTTAACAATTAATGGGGGCATTCCCAAGGTGAGTAAGTTTATATTTTTGTAAACTTACTTTGGTATTTAGTTGTTTTTTTTTTTTTTCAGGTTCAGGTCTGGATTTTAACCGGGCCATTGCAACACCCTCATTCTTTTCTTTTGCAGTCTTTCTCTGCTTGACAGCTGATATGAGGTTATGTCTGTACAAAGGATGTTATTCAAGAAGGCTTGCAGCTGGCTGAAATGCAAATTTGCAAACAGGCTGTCCTCCTTCCAACCAACCTAGTTTTTCATAGAGCAATGAATTCTGTGAAAGAATTTCTTTTTCATATTTTTGTAGCCTCTGGGTTGAAATGAAAGGTCCTGGATGTTGAAAAGTTCCTGATACTCCCCTGTTATTTTTTTTATGTATTTAGTTTTGCTTGTTTTCTGGCATGCTATGAAATTATGGCAACTTAAAATTGTGATATTGCATAATGTTGCTGATTTCGGACTCTTCTTTTGTCTTCATCCTAGTTGTTCTTTAGTTCATCCAATGCATCGTCTTCTCCATTGTAAATATTGGTTCCTGATCCTTTCGCCAGCAGCTTTTAGGCCACAGAGGTCAATTGGAGTGAAACACATTTGCTAACAACCTAATTGTCTTCTGTTTTTATTTCCCCAACAGACCCGCTTTAATATGCAGAGTTACTATATTATCTCAGCAAATAAATTATCTGTCAGTGTTTTAAAAGCTTTTTTGATTTCACGCCTCAAGATCTAGATAATTAACATTTCTTCTTCTGGTTCACGCTTACTGTGAAGAGTGAGAAAACAACAAACTGAATGGAAGGAAGCTGTTACAGAAATATAGCGCTGTGTTTCATTGACAAGCCTATTTGTGGTTCACATTTAAGATATTTCGGGTCTTTACAAAGTGTTTGTGTGTGTTTTTGTGTTTCATATGCTTGATTAGGATCCAGCCCATTGGTCTAGTGGAGCGAATTCAGGCCATAGCCCAGAACATGTCAGACATGGCAGTTAGAGTGGAGCAGATCCTGCAGCGCAGCATGGCCTATAACAGAGGTATGATTTAAAATGCACACACAAACACACACACACACACACGAAGAAAACAAATACAGCCCTTCTGATGAATCTTCCCGTCAATCTCCAATCCATCCAATCCCAGAGACTCCTTTCCTGCTGCCCACATACTATAAGCCAAACTGTCAAGTTTGGATCCAGTTTAGCACTTGGCTGCACAATTTATGTCTAACATCCACTCGCTTGTTGGTCATATTGAACATGATAGACATTATTCACAGAACATTACCCTGGAGAATAGCAATCCAAACATGCAATATCAAAACTACACAACTGCAGGACATCTAAATCACAAAGATGAATTGCTGCCTCGTTAATGGGATCCGGGTCTTGCCAAGCTTTCTTTATTGCCCTTCATTCTCAGTTATTTTATTGGGAAAAGAATAGAAATCAGCGTGATTTGATGCACGGCTCAGTTCCTCCTCTGTACCCCCACCTTGCACTTGACTGAAAACAATTCAACACGACGTCCGATTAAAATACGCCAGATCATTTTTCTGTTGACATAATGGGCGCTATCACTCAAGTGGGGCTGATCTAGTTACTTTTGGTTACAGCTGAATGGCAGTGGCACTTTTCTTTGTGAGAGCTCTGTTGTTATCATGCTAATCAGTAAGAGTAGCTGGCAATTATTTGTCATCCATTCTGCTCTTTGATGCTCGGTAGGTGCTGGTGGAGGAGCTGCAACTTCTTTTCTTTTTTTTTTTTTTTTAAATTAGGCTTACTAGTGCTGGGATTTTAGACGGGAAAGAGGAAGGGGAGAGATACTCAATGCAACAGGAAGGGGCAAGAGGGGAAAAGGGAAGCAGGATTGTGGTGGGGGCGGATTCCAATTTTTATGAATCACACTAATGCAATCTATCTATAGTAAATCCAGTGAGCTGGCCGATGAAGAGATTTAGCCATTTAGCAGGGGAATATGAGCTTTTACAGGAGCTTGTCTGTTATCTGCCTTTCTCTCTAATTTATCTCCGTTCATCCCAAGGGCTGGAGAATTTACAGTATGTTTTAATACAAAAAATAAACAGACTTGAAGCCCAGAGGAAAGACTGTAGACTATAGATCATGTGCTAGTCTTATCCTCATTTCAATGTAGCTGGGCTTTGTGCAGCTATATAAAATCTATTTTCAAAAAAAAAATCTAATATATTGACAGGATTTCTAAAAACACTTGAAAGAAATATAAAGATTTTACTTTGGTTGACTGAAAACAGTCAAAATTTTGGTTGGACATTACCATCATGTTTCTCTTATCCTCCTCTACACTATATGGACAAAAGAACTGGGCCACCTACACATTACACCTACATGAGCTGCTCAGCCATGGAAAATGGTGCCATGAACCTCCCAGTGCTCAGGTTTTGTGCTGACGTTAATGCTCGAGTAGGTTTCAAGTTCTGGGGTTTTTGAATCAGCAGAAGGCGATGACTTTTACGCACTATGAGCCTCAGAACTCGACCTCCCTGCTCTGTAACTTTACCTGGTCTGCCACTTTGTGTCTGAGTCTCTGTGATTTCCAATAATAATACCACTTTCAGCTGTTGTGGAAAATCTTGGAGTGACAAAATTTGACAAACTGACTTGCTACAATGGCGGCGTCCTATTACTGTAGCATGCTCAAATACAGTGAACGCTTCAGGACTCTTATTGTACATGTAACCAGTCGCAGCAGATGGCTGCTACTCCTTGACCTTGATTCTGCTGGAGGTTTCGTCCTGTTAAAAAGGAGGTTTTCCTTCCCGCGGTCACCAAGTGCTTGCTCATAGGGAGACTTTTGATTGTTGGGGTTTTCTGTCTATTATTGTGAGGTCGTCACCTTACAATATCAAGCACTTTGAGGCCACTTGGCTCTATATAAATAAAATTGACTGCATAGCTAGATTTTTATACAGCTGTGCCAATGACAGTAAAAACCCCTAGTATATGTGTTAGGCTTTGTGTAGCAATATACAGCGTGGAAAAAAAAATCTCAACAATGCAGCTTTTCTTTGTTGATTAATGTTTGTGTCTAATGCGTCTAATGTCTTTTGTCAGAGTGTGTTTAAGCATTGATAAATACCCTGCTTTTTTTTTCTTTTCTCCAGTTAGGGACGGAGCATTCGGACAGTGTGAGATTCCTAAAGATCCCCGTTATCCAGACTGCCCCAGTAAGATGGATGTAAGTCTTTATATCTCACTTAAGTCCAAACGCAGAGAGCAATCATCCATTTGTTGTGTTGTGGCGTTTCACCTTGGTGCAAGCCAATATAAATCTGCTCTAATAAGATAAGGGAATGTTTAACCTTCAAGCGGCCGAGGTATTTTAGTGTCTAAAGTGAGGTCCTATAGAACACTACAGAGACCTTTTATTTAATGGCTCTATTTAAAGCTATAACACACATATAGCTTTCCTCTATGATAGATAGATATTCTAAGATGTTCTACTATAATTATGGTTTACAACCCATTTATGCCAAAAGGAGTTAAGAATACGAATTATAAAAACAACATGTCTTTGCTTATATAATACTGGAAAAAAAATACACTTTAAAATTTAAGGCATTTGAAGTTTGTGTGAAATGTATTTTATAGTGTGCTTATATTGTTTTACCAGCAAAATTTATAAAACCTGTGGCTTTGTAATACAATAGCGATCATAATTGATACTTATATGCTTCGTTGTACTTTAAATACTTGTAGATCTTTAATATTTAAAAGATTTTATGATTAAACATACAAAAATATTTAAGTTACAATGAGCTGTTTTCATTAACAACCACTTTTTTCCATTTTCTTCACTACAACAGTTTTTGTTAAAGAAAGTGTGTGGGGGGGGATGAAAGGCACAGGAGACCTCAATTTAAAAACTCAAAGTAGGAAACATTTTTTATGACTGAAAACATCACAATATGTAAAAAAAAAAAAGAAAGAAAAAAAAAAGCTATAAAAAACCCCATTTGGCCACGTGAAGGCTAAAGGCTCTTAGCAGAAAACTGGGTTGTCTAAGCAATGGACTGCACTTACTAATCAAAACAAAAGCAGACTATAAAAACAGATGAGTAAACAGAGTTTCATAATTGCAGTTTGGGAAAAAAAATACTGTTTAATAAAAACAGCTTGGGTAAATAAAAGAAAAAGTCATTGTGCTTTATGAAAAAACTAAGCTTGTTCAGTATACTGCTGTCGCAACGAGGTGTGCTAGTATAGCTGTGTACCAGACATGTATACAGAGAAAATAGTTATTTGTATGTATTAAGCAGACCTTAATCCATCATCAGTAATATGCCATATGGATGTATTTAATATAGACTATGTGACAAAAGTACTAGACCACCTGGAGGATCTCCTCAGCCAGGAAAATCCATGCCACGAAGCTCCTGGTGTAAATTCTTTGTTCTGACGTTAACGCCAGAAGAAGTATGGAACGCTGCATTTACTGAGTCTGCAAAAGAACCGATCTTTGGGACGGAGTTCAGTAACTGCAGCCTACTGTAGAGAACACTGGACGTGAAAAGTTTTGTTGAGTCAGACTTCCAAAGCTTTTTTCTTTTTAAGTTAATAGCATCCTAAACTTGTTTCATAACGGGGATCATTAGATTATTTAATCTAAGATTAATTAGACTATCTAGCCAACCATTCTCTTCCTCTCATCCTTATCAGGGTCACGTGGGGGCTGGAGCCCAGCTACCATAGGGCGAGAGGTGGGGTACACCCTGGACAGGTCACCAATCTGACGCAAAGCCAATCAGACTAATTTAACTAAAGAAAAGTGGCATCACGCTGAAGCAGAAATGTGTAGACCCCACTGATAAACGGCAAAAGCCACACTCCCATGGTGATATCCAACATTACGAATTATTTAACCATCAATAACTTTGGAAATTTTTATTGTTTTGTATTTACAGCTGATCACCTTATCTGATCAGTAGGCTTTTGTTTGAACCGGCCTAGTTGACAGAAATGTCTGTATTCCTGTTACGAGATGGTGATTCTTGGCTAAAGTCACAAGTATTTCCACATTTTATGTTTTTTCTTTATAACATGCTTTTACTCAGGCTTTTGTCTTTTTAGAAAAAACATTTTTGAGGTTGTGGTAATGCAAAAAAATAATAATAACGTGATAATAATGTTGACAAGAGGCCTTCCTCAGGTCAAGGAGAACATGAAGGACAGTTTACAAAAGCTGAATTCTGTAACAGCTTCTTTTGTTGGTGGTGTATTGGTCCCGTATGTCTTTAGTATTCAACCCCAACTTTTCTTTCCAGTGGATGCGTGCTCGTTGGACCTCGGACCCTTGCTACGCCTTTTATGGCGTTGACGGCTCTGACTGCTCCTTCCTTATCTACCTGAGTGAGGTGGAGTGGTTCTGCCCCCCACTGGCCTGGAGGAATCAGACCACTACACCTACCTTAAAGCCTCCCCCCAAGAGACAGGTAATATAATATTTTCACATCATTTCTTCCAATTGCTTCTGACCTTCTGGTAGCTGAACAATAACTTGGAACAGAGAGCAAAGTGACAGTGATTTAGGGGCTAAACATTCGCCCACTATGGCCCAGCCATGTACAAGAGCTAGAAGCTTTTCTGCAGAATAAAGGAGAATTCCTGTTGCTGAACTAAGGAATCTTGCTGGGTTGTTTTCACGGCTGTGCATTGACGAAGAAGAACTCAAGAGAGTGGGGGAGTGCAATGTTTTTAAAGTCGAAATTCTCACCGGCAGGTCAAAAAAGGGGCTGATGCTCCACTGAGGAAGTGCATGGTAATCTGCACTCGCATGAAACGCCACCTGTGGTGTCGATCTCAAAGTTATCATAAGCCTGAAATTGGCAAAAATATAAGAAAATATGTGAAATTGGCAAATAAAAAATAATGGTGTGAAATGGTGAGTGGTTCGTGCTTCGATGTTCGAGGATTCAGTGGCCATATTTGTTGATAAGTTCCCCGCGGAGGAGAATAAGCAGCTGTAAATTATCGCTTAAACGGTGCTAGGTGTCGCTCCCAGTTTTCACTGCTGTTTGCTTTCCTGCCTCATTTGATTTTTATTTTCAGCATCAACATGCGATGCGCTGAGCTTACAATCACTCTGCTAGGTCTACCCATCCGTTCGCCCCCATCCTCTCCCCCGTGTCTCTCCCCAGAGTAATGCACTGCCGGCATGATGGGCCCTGACGTGAAGTCTTTCTGCAGCTCTGCCTTCTGCTGTAATTGCTAGCCGGTACTCACTGGGAATACTCCCAATGCGTCCCTTCAGTGCTCTGCATCTTGTTTTGCTGTACACAAGTTGCTCTTGAGAGCAATAATCCACCTGTATTGAGAGAAGACGGTGCAGCTCTATGTATTTTTTTTTCTTTTATAGTATATGTGTGTTAGAGAGAGACAGTTTGGGTTTGTGGTTATCAGCTTATTCGCTTCTAAATCCTTTCAGCTCTTCTATGCAGTCTCTCCTTCGATTAACGATCCCATACTGGTTATGCCTTATAATGCAGTGATTAGAGTGGGTGAAAGAGGAAAATCTGGGAATCTCGTGTGTCCTATCCAAGGAGTCTACCTCAGGCTAATGGTGGATAACAAGACACTGCACACTGTTTGTCACCTATAGATTTTAAACTACATTCAATGAAAACTGCTTTATTTGTTAAGAAAAAACAGCTATTTTTCTAATATCTCTCACCCGTTCATCTCAATACCAGCATAATCCCTATTTCCTGGTGTAAAATTCAGTAAGGAATTATTACAACAAAAGAATGAAATTAATTATTGGCTCATGAAAAGCCACATCTAATTTTCCTTCCATTTCTGATACCTTTCCTCTCCTGTCATCCAGGCTGTTTTTCAGTCTGACATCGGGGCTCTGATGGAGCAGGTGGGCACCGGGAAGGAATCTTTGAGCTTCATGAAGAGACGCATACGCAGGCTGGCAGCACAGTGGGCCTCTGCTGCTCGGCGGCTGGATGACAAGCTTCGCAACCACTGGAGAGAGCAAAAAAGGGTGAATATGAGAGATTTTCACACGCAAATGCTTCTGCGCACACTGGAGGAAAAGTGTGCGCAGAAGGAGAAGTAGTCCGTGATGCGGTTTCCTCTTTTCAAAGTGTTGTGACAGCAACATACAGCAGATGAGTGCTCTGAATAAAAGCGTTTATCTACAGTTTTTTCCCTCGTTATTTATTTTTTTTCCTGTCTTCTAAGTCTGGAAACGTATTCCTCAGTTTCTAATTTGATGTAAATCCATCTGGTTCGGCACTGAGGGGAAAAAAAACCCCTCTCAGCACAGAATGTTTCTACTCTAACAAACTTGCTCACACACCAGACCAAGTTACCAACAACCGTGACACTCAGATGAACTTTTATGTTCTTCTTAATCTTTGCTTGCTTGGTGTTAATTACACTATGCTGAGGTACAGACATGAACAGATGCTGACTCAGAGTAACTACTGAGAGGCTTTTGTGCACTTTCACCTCTGACAGCTGCATTTCCACCAAGTATCAAGAGATGTCCAGTGAAAAAGCACTGGCATGAGTGCATGGTGTATTTTGGCGAGAATTTAGATTGTACATTTGGGAATAAAAAGTAAATGTTCAATGCCTGTCGCAAAGATTGATGTTAATTATGGCATAAAATAACAATGTGTAATGCAGAACACCCACAAGATACAGCCATGGCAGATTTCCCCACCTCTAGACTTTTATCTGAATTGCTGTGGTGTTAGCTGTTTCACATCTTGATGACGCATTGATTAGCAGTGTTGAAACTTCTGTTGCTGCCTCTGGGGTGCCAGCAGTCTGCTTTGCCTTAGGCTGCTCATATGTTTTTGGTTCAGAACACAGGAGTTAAAAAACCCACCAAAACAAAAACCCCACTGTTTTTAACCACTACAACCAGTGGCTGAAAATTCACTGTAGCCTAAGGCAAAAGCACACTTTTTAAAATATCAGCTGTTTGTTCTGTTCTTAATTGTTTTAATTGATTGAATTTTGTCTGATGCCAATCTGACCACAAAAATAGTAAAGTAATGCCAATTCCATACCATAATCTGTATATCAAAGATGGACTGCATACAGGATAAATCAAGCCTTAAAACTACTTTTTCTCCAGACGCCACCAGATGGCAATAGCTTTGGTTGCAACAAGTCTTGCATCCCATAGCAGTCACACTTTTCTACTGAGTGTAAGAACTCATTTTGTTTTATATTGAACAAAAAATTCAGTCCTTTTTCAGAAATCTTGAGGCCTTTACACACTGGCTCCGTAAAATCTGTAAAAATCTGTGCAAATATTTTGTGAGTTAAAAATATTTTTCGGACTCAAACATGAAATTCTCCCTGCTGTCGGCTTCTCGTGAGAATCGGATGAACCCAGAATCCCAGTTTCTTCCTTTTCTTGTTTAGAAACATCATGACCAGTTCATCATTGCTTGATGCCAACTTAATTTTTTTTGTCCATAGTGCATATTTTGAGGACGTATTTTCCGCAAAAATGCAAGTGTGTTGAGTTTGGATCTGAAAAATCTAAACTTTTTTGCAAAGGGCCTGAATTTAATGGTCTTTAGTGATACTGTGTTTCAAAATAGAGGATTATCTGTGGTATAGCTAATAACTATAGTCTCATCTCGAGGCTACAGGACTTTAGAAACCTGCGGGTGACATCACAGTAGCTATGTCCATCTTATCCAACTGCTGCTTTTGCAAAGTCTCAGTTTTGGCCCATTTTGTTTTTTGGAGCAAGGGGTGACAGTGTTTAGATGAAAGTGTACTGCTAAATTCTCTCCTATTAAGTAAAGCTTGGTTAGAAAGGTACTTGCATAGATTGTAGGGGTGCATTACACAGATCCATTCTAACTAGTGCTAAGTGGTATTCTAATGAAATAACTTCTCTCACCAAAAATAGACCATGGCCTTCTTGCACAGGCTCTAAGGAAACATGGTTGAAACAATGACATCATCTCCCTGGTCAAAACTGGTCAGTGAATCGTAAACAGACCGATACTGACATTGTTTCCACATGGAACAGAGGTCCAGTCACATCTTATTATTGTAATGAAGTAATTAAATGTCAGAACTAATTTGGTTTGAACATAAATATAGTCATATGTGATTATAGCCATACAATTACACATCCTCTCCATGTACCGTATAGTAAGTTATTTGCCATGCATGTTTGTGTGGAGCATCTTATTAAGAAGCTACAGTGTCATTATATGTGCCTTGCTTCTCATTATGCTGCTACTGTAGTCCAGATCTCAGTTTCATAAGCTATTTTTACTGAGATGGATGTAGGCCGTTCTCCCAAGACTGAAAGAAATTCAGAATTGCTGAATTCTGTCTTTTGTAAATGAACTCACATTATCTTGGCATTATGTTATGTGTGTGTATTTGTGTTGCTCTCATCAGCCAGTTTTCAACTGAATAAATCTAATTTCTCTCTATTAATAGGATTCCGCTCTTTCCTAATGCCAGCTTCTTTTTCCCCCACTGGGAAAAGAGAGCTTTGTTTACTGTAATGGTCTGCGTGACAGTAATAGTTACTGTCCATTAACCAGACCCTGCAAGCTTGGCTTCCTTTGCTGAAACACTGAGAGCTGTTGAGCAAACAGAAATGCACTGATTTGTGTGAAAGAGAGATCTTTATAGAGTGTATCGGGCCAGCGTGTCCAGTTTTCTGATGCCTTTACTGTTTCACTGTACTCTGAGCTTTTAGTGTTTGAGTGAAAAACTTGTCCTCACCTCCTACTTTATCGTTCAGTAGGTATGACTCGGCATTCATGTGATACTTTAGTAAGTCATGAGTAACTGCTGGTGAGTCTTTTGTGTTTGTTTAAAGTCTAACTAGAAGCAAAAATCTTGATTTAAATAGAAAGGGTAAGGAAATGCATGCATTGCAATTGCATGCTCTTTTAGGTTGTGGGAACTGAAATCTGTTCTGAGTCATTCTTTGACAAGCAGTTAGAAATCGTGTCTGATATTTTTGGTTTGTTGATTGAATTAATCTGTTCAAATACAATTAATCTGCCTCTGAGTGGACTGGACACAGAATCATCTTCAGATAAAACAATAACATCAGCATCCTGTCAGAACAGATGGTCACATTGGACTAGAGGCTGTGTATGTGTGTATGTATGTGTGTTTTTACAACTTCAACCTAAAGTGCTCTATCTATGCAAGATAGCATGGGTGCACGTGTGTGTATATACGTATATGTACGTGTGTGTATATACGTATATGTACGTGTGTGTATATACGTATATGTACGTGTGTGTATATACGTATATG
>NW_005187662.1:585030-615127 GCF_000239375.1 Pundamilia nyererei | reverse complement strand
TGCAGTATTGTGCTCTCTTATGTACATTAAAATACATGTATATTTACAATTTTCACTCTAACATACATGCGTTTTCATTTATGCATTCCTACATTTTGCTCTCATTTACATGCATTCAATATGCATTTAATCTCACAAATAATATATGTATGTAAGAAGAGAATGCATACATGTCTGAAGAAAATATATGTATGCAAGAGAACAATGTATGTGAATGAAAGAGTATAGTGGAAACGGAAGGAGTTTAATGGAAACGGAAGGCTGGGTGTCTGTACCGCTGTGATTGGCTGAGAAGCACACGCGGGTCACTTTCAAGTGTCTGACAGCATGGAGGCGGGAGAAGAAACTGGAGTTCTTCAGGAAGCTATCGGGGTGTTAAGAAATATTTTATCATCTCCTGAAACGGTCACATCATTGTCCTCGTCACTTGATCGAGATGGGACTCAACTGCACCCAGTGTTACCCACAGCACGGTGGAAAGTGAGATGAGGGAACTTTTTAGACCAGCTAACACCTGGGTATCTTCAACAAGCCAAGTAGCTACACGGAGTTCGACTTGATTTAGATATCAGGGTTGTATAAATCATTCCCCCAAACTATCAAAACATTTTAGCAAGCTTATATCATTATCTAAAGGGAGGGTGTCATGATGGTGCATTGCCCCCTCACAGGAAGTATGGTCTGGTTTCAAACCTGCTGGCCAGCTGGGGACTTGCTGTGTGGACTTTGCATGTCGTGTTTGTGTTTGTGCAAGTTCCCTCTGGGTATTCCAGCTTCCTCCCACAGTCCAGTTCAGTTAATTCAGTTCAAGATTTGCCATGAGCATGATTGACTGTGTTTCTGTCTTAGCCTTCTGATAGACTAGTGATATGTCCAGGGTGTACCCCATGTCTCTCCCACAGTCAGCTAGGAAAGGCTCCAGCCCTCCTGCAACCCTGACTTGGATAAATCAGGAAAGCAAACAGACTGATAGCTTTTTCTAGATAAACTTTAACTTTACAGTTTATCAGTTTAATCTAATAAAAAAACCTTCTCCAGAGTAACGTTTTAAATCAATTTTTTTTTTTAACTTACACGTTATACATTTACCACCATCATCAATGTTATGGAAAATTCCCACAAATTTCAATTCAGAAGTGAAAATGCTTTGCTGTTTCTTCTGGATGCTCGGTAAGAGATCAGCAGCCCGATCACAGTGTTTGTGCCCACACGCTGTTTTTGATCACTTCTGAATGTGATGCTTCAGTCTAGACCAAACCATTCCTGTCTTCAAAAGCATTATAATAAGCGAAGCCCTATCTATTAAAAAAAATAAAAGGATTTATAATATGTTTTCAAAGGATCCATTCTTCTTTCTGTTATTGTTGAACATATGCTGATAATCACTATGTCCTGTTTATGTACTTGGTTATTTTATTCTTTCAATGTTTGTGCAAATTATAAAATTAACCCCCCCTACACCACCCACCCCTGCCCTTACACCAAACTGAGATCTTTTGTTTGTTTGTTGTTTTTTTTTATTCCCTACCACAATTCGCACTGTTGTTGCGGCAGTGATTTCACATCTGATATGTGTGGCTCATATGTGGGCACAGCTCTGCATGCTAAACAGTTTCAAGGCTCAAGCTGTTTTGTGTTAGCAGTGTAGGAGACAATAAAGGAATCTGCGAACTGAAACAAAGCAATGCTTGCAATGTGTAAATTTACTTAGCTAGCATATGTGTGATCTACTGTGAATCTTTTTTTTTTTTAAAAAAAGGTTTTTCAAAACACGTGTGATGGAGAAATTAAAAAAAAAGAAAGAAAAGTATATGCTGCCATCTGTTGAGAATATTTAATAGCCTGTGAAAGCTATGCTTCCTGGTAAACAGTTTTAAAAGTCGTGCATCGTTGTGCATATTAATTATCCTCGCACAGGTCAGTTTTTATCTCGGCTTCATGCAGAGTTGAATGAATTGGTTCCCTAGTGTGGAAACGCAGCCAGCCTGCTTTTTCTTTCCTTTTTTCCTCATTCATTACATATTCAGTATTTAAAATGTAACCTCACTGATCCATGCCTAATATCTGGATACATTCATATGTGAAATTTTAAAATACCTAGGAAAATTGCTCTCAGAATTGCTTTCAGTTATTCCCCATGCAGTGCTGGAGATTGTCTGAATAGCAAAAGTTGAAATTGATGGGGGCAAAAAAAAAAAATCTCCAGTTCCCTACTGTAACAGAACTGAAACACTGCACGCATTGCATTAAAAAAACATTGTGCTGTGGTGCACTCAACTCCATTCCTCTCTTGCCTTGACTCTTCTCCTCTACCTTCTGCATTCAGATTCTCGTCCACGTGGGTTTTCTGACAGAGGAGTCTGGGGATGTCTTCAGTCCCAAGGTGCTGAAGGGAGGTCCTTTAGGTGAGATGGTGCAATGGGCCGACATTCTCACAGCCCTCCACGTGCTGGGACACAACCTCAAGATCTCGTTTTCTCTCAAGGAGCTGCATGGGTAAGCTAATATAAACCTTGCATTTAACACACAGTTTAAATCTTATGTGAGGGTATCTGTGCGGGAGTCATCTGCTCTTTCGTTAAAAGCAACAAAACAAAACAACAAAAAAAGTGAATGAAAATGCTTTGTTGTTCATTCTAGATGCTCTGTGAGCCATCGGCAGCCCGATCCCAGTGCTGTTGCCCACACACTGTTTTCGATCACCTTTGGCCACACACAGATAAGCTATCTCCTCCTGCTGCAGAGTGCTGTTTCAGCCTGAGGGCTTGACAGCATCTCTACAGCTTGTGCACCTCCTTCCTGGCGCAGCTCACTGACTCCTGAGTGATAACGGGCTCGTCACTCGCTGCACAGACATAAGGGTCTATGACAGAGGACATACAGACGTGTACACACAGCGTGTCTCGCAGTCAGGCTGGTGAACTGGTTTTATCTAAAAGCAACACTATTGGTTGCCACGGCGATGAGGTGTAGTATGGAGAGTTCAGAAAGCAGACATGTCCAGTCCTGCCTGCTTGAACCTTTACTCAGTGGCGTGGTGTTTTGGAGCTGCCCGGGCTTCACAGTGGCTGCTCAGGAAAATGACTGTGTACAAGTCTGGATTTGCTATTACTTCTTCTTCTTCTTCTTCTTTTTTTGGTGTGTGTTAACAGTGCTGTGGCTTGATGCCAGAGCAGACAGCCTGATGATGATATGCACTGGTTATCGAGCCATTGTTGTATGGAAGAGGCAACAGCACTGATGAGTTAGTGCAGCCCTTTCATCCTAAATTTCAGGCTGTGAAGAAAAGCCACTTTGAAAATACTAGGGAGATCAGTGAGGTGGGAAAGCCGCTGTGGGAATGCGTCTGCTTTCCATGCCATTATTTACCCCACTAATTGGTGTCATGGCAGCTTGAATCACCGCAGTCTCGTCTCCATTGGGAACAGCATCAGAAATGTTTTGAAAATTGCATGAGTCCTGCAAGAGACTCACAAAGAGACATTAGCAAGGGTTATGGACGATTCTTTCAAGCAGCTCATATTTTGTGCGTCCAGTGTGTGCTTATATTTGAGTTTCTTTCTTCTTCTTTTTTTAACTTACCATTTCAGTAATCAGCAAATGAAATGGTCAGTCATTGAGAAAAGATAATGGAGAACTGACATTAGCGCTTCTTGGATGCAACTCTCCCAAATATGGCAATTTTTAGATCTCCCTCTCCATTTCCACAGCCTTTAAAATTTGGCCATGACAGACGCCGAACATCCATCAATCCCTTTCTGTGACGATTAATGAACAGAAAAGGAGAACATTTCTCTCCATCCCGTACTTTTACTCTCCCACACGCTATTAAATTGACAGATCGTTATGCGGGTTGCGCTCCCACAGATTCCCTCAGGCATGGATCTATTTACATTTCCTACTCTCCTCTTTTCCACCCAAAGAGCTTAATATCACTGCATGGCCTGCTGTGGTGCTTATGTGGACAGGCCTGTTGCATATGTTCAGCACTCTCTCTGATAGGCTTATTAGCCATATTGGGAATTCAGTTACAGTGGGAAGCCCGCTTTTGGTTTGTATCACACAGCTGATTAGCAACATCCGTGCTCTCTGGTGGCTTCATTGTGTGGCGACTTTGGCTGGCATCTTCCATTTACTGGCCTGCTCAGACAAATCAATTATCCTCCCATGGTACATTTTTAGGCAGACGCGTGTTTACTTTCCCTGCAGGTGCTCCATTGTGGTCTTTTTCTTTTGTGCTGAAAGATGCACTGATCACTCCTTCTTAAGAGTAGATGCTGAATTAATAAATATATATAAACTGTAATTATTCTATCTTTTTTATCTGTTGTTTTTTATTATTGACTACCTGGAAATTATAACTTTGAAAACCTGCTTCTGTCTCTTAATGTTTATCCAAGAAGATGGGAGAACAACAGATGGCACAGGCATTCATAATTATCATCTAGACTTTGTTAGGTGGCAGGGGTGCGTATCATCCTAATGATATTTTTACCTAGGTCTCTTGGCAGTACAAGAAAGCCTTTTCCAGTGTGGCACCATCAGCACTTCCTGTTAGTGTGACTGAAACATCTCAAATATCAGATGGTTTGTGTGAACTTTTGTGCCTATCCTTTCACAGCTTTGACAGTCACACTTTTCATGTGTAGTTTTGAGTCAACGTTAGCAGGTTGCTTTTAGTGCTAATTGGTAAATTTTCAAAGCAATTTTGTCACCATCAGAATGTTAGCATGCTAATGTTAGCATTTAGCTAACATTAGCTAATGTTAACTGGTGATACTTTAGCTAATGTTAGCTACAGTATCACCAGCTAACATTAGCCCTTTAACCAATTTAGAAACATCTGTTAGCCTAGCATGCTAGTCTTTCAAAGGAAGTTGGAGTAGCCACAGAGTACACAAACACACATGTATACAAAGACATAAGAGAAAGTTTGGCAGTATAAGGAGTCAGTTTTAAGATAAGATCTAAAGCAGTGGTCCCCAACCGCGGGCCTCGGACCGGTACCGGTCCGTGATTCATTTGGTACTGGGCCGCGAGAGTTGAGTGTGAAATGTATGGTTTTCAGGGTTTTTATTGGTTTTCAGTTATTTTGTTATCGTTTTTATCGTTAACTTGGTTTTCCTGGGTCTTTTCAGGTGTGTTATGAATAAATCTTCTTTTTTTCGGTACCGGCACTAGTTTTATTTTGTTGTGTTTATCCGCGACACCTTAAAGGCCGGTCCGTGAAAATATTGTCGGGCATAAACCGGTCCGTGGCGCAAAAAAGGTTGGAGACCACTGACCTAAAGCACCTTGGGTAAACTTAAATATGCTACAGGCTACAAATAAAAGGTCCTGTTTTTCTCAGTGGGCATGTTTGAGGTATGTATTTTTCTATTTCCAAAAAATAATTTAGCATGCCTAAGTGAGCTCAACAGTATCAGTCTGATACCGATAGCAACACTGGTATCAATACTATTGATACTTGGCTCCATACTCCCATTTCTACTACAGACTTCACAAATATCTGCTAATTAGGATGCAAAAACTAATAATAATGTCGGCTGTTAGCACAATTAAACACAAAGCAAGCCTTATCAGATGGTGGCATTAAAAATGCTCTAAAAGGCAACATCAAAAAAGGTTATCTCGTCCAGTTCAGCAGAGAGATAGCAGTTTAGTCTGCACCCAAAGCACATTGAGGTAAAAACAGTTCACATGATAGAAATGAAATACATATTGAACTTTACTCATTTCTTTATTGTAAATGCAGAATGACATGCTGGAAGTGGTGAAATATAAAAATGTGGAGATTAATTCAAGACATGAGCCTTGATGCAGGAGGTTTTCTCATGAAAAGATGAGCAAAAGGCATATCCATTTAAAAGGAGATAACTATTACTAAAAGAACAAGAGAAGAAATGCAGTCTCTGTCACTCTTCCTCCCCGGATTTGCTCTAATTGAGGTGGAGGCTGAAGTGGCCTTGACATGATTTCTGTCTGTAACATCGGCGCTTGTCATGCACAGAGGGGAGGGCCCTACAGTAGCTTGGAAAGGCGCAAAGACAGCTGTCTCTTCTGCTTGGGGATCTCCCCTCATCTCCTCCCAGAGCGACACAGGTAATTAGCCTGCAACAGAGCATGGTGTCTAGGCACCTGAGGAGCTAGGAAACACAGGAGGGAAAGGGGGGGGAAAAAAACAGGGGAAACAACTACACACTCAGGTATAGAAATTTCTGTCAGCAGAGTGGAGAGGTAATGTAAGCAGACAAAGCAGTGTTGTCATCCAGAGATAATCTGAAGAAAACCAATATTTCAGTGTGCTTTTTCAAAGAGACTCCCTGTCCTCCACCCACAGGATATACACCTCAGCTACAGCTACTGCCACACATCTCCTGTGACGATTCCCGACACACTCTCTGTCCATCTCTTTCTGAAACAGTGTTGTTTGTTTGTTTTCTCAGGCTCCCCTGCTTATGCCAAGCATAGCCATTTCTAGATCAATTATGTCTAATCTGGATCTGTAGTGCACTTGACAGAGCCCATTAACACAACCGCCAGGTAATTTCACCCTGTTCCTGGCTGCAAACATGAAGACGTGTCTGAATTGTGTGATTGCTAACCCTTTGAAATTATTTAACAAGTGTCAAATTCAGGGTCAAATGTGTCTGTAATCCAGCAGCCTACCCCGAAAACGCGAATTAATGGCAGACGTGAGCGGGCATTCAGAAGTGTAAAATAAGAAAGTTGAAATCAAAGCGTTTTCATCTCCGAAGCTCCGGCAAAGACCCCCTCCTCCTGTTACACTGCAGTCTCAGGTTGTGCCTCTCCATAAGTGCTGATGCACTCTCACCCAGCAGCTTTCTGATTGATGTTTCTATGGTTTAGGATCAAAGGCAATACAGCAGTATTGTTAAAAATAGCCCGAGTAGACATCAGTGAGATAGCATCATAATGATTTGTCTTCGGTACAGGAAGGGAAATTAAAATAGCTCTTTTCCCCCCTTCAATGTCTGGCAACCATAGTGAGATATTTCTTCATTTAGATTATGACAGAACCTTCAGGTTTTTAAGGTTCCCGTTTTGGTTTTGGGGGGTTTTCATGTATTTCTGCTTACAAAAGCTATGGCTGAAGGGTTTTTGTCCCAAACTCTTTGGGGCTTAAAGGTGAACTGCTTATAATTTGGCCTAGTCATTTCACACGGCACATTTTTGGTCATAACTAAATGTATATGATATTTGAACTTATATCTTATGCAGCGATTGTCAAACATAAGGCTCGTGGGTCAGAATCGGCCTGCCAAAGACTCCAATCTGGCCCACTGGAAATTGTGAAGGATGGCATCGATTTGTGACTTCTAAATGTATTTTCATAAGTGTTACAGCTTGTCCTCCTGATAAAGTCCCACATGACCATTCATACTGCACTAAAGTAACTAAGTGATAGATAAACATTGAAATGTTTTTTTTTCTTTTTTAATAGTTTTTCCACAATAAAAATAAGAAGATTTTCTATGAATTAACAAAAACCTCCAGCTACCAGAACTTTTTCTGTAATTTTATTAATCTACTTCAGGGATATTTTCTCAATGTAGTAAAGCAGCATTTCTCTATTAGGTAGAAAAAACTCGGACGTACTGTTAAAATTGCACCTCAGTGTAAAATGAATTTGACAACCCTCATCTAATGCGATGAAATGAATAACTGATGGCAACTGATGCGGACAAGGTTAAAAATCAGTGCAACCTGCGGAGAAACAGAGGCTCAGAAACCCGAGCTGTTAATTCTCGTTACATATTTTCACTGAATTTTTTAAAGGCCAAACCAGATTTGAACAGATTTTCCCACAGATTTTTATGTCCCTAGACATCCATGGCTGTTATAATTTTTGCAGCACGAGGACACTTTCAAGAAGAATACGTTCGCTTGTGATTTTGACAGCTCAAAGTACGCCAAGAATAAAAAGTGTGGGTTTAAAAAAAAAAAAAAAATTAAAAATGGGGAGAAACCACAAGTGAGCTGCAGGATTTGGACTCAGCTGTTTTTTATTATTGATATTTTCCCCAGAAAAAAAAACAACAGATGTTTAACAGTTTTATTTTTGCAGACTAGGAGAGAAAGTCATATTTATACATTCACACAGCTGTTCAACATGAATATGAGGAAAGTGTTTATTATGTGCCGTGACAGCCGCCATATTTTCATTAGCCGTTTGAACATGAAGTTTGACTCAGACAGTGCACATCAAAGTGGCACATCAGCTGTTTATGATCATAACAGAAACAACATCTGAGTATTTGTCTCCTCCTCCTGCCTCAAGTGGTTGATTAGCATGCCAGACCCCATTCCCCTCTGCCAGGCCAGCTTTACAGAGAGAGTGGCCCATGTCATTCCCCTCACACTGTGAGCCCTCTTCCCTGCTGCCCTGCAGCCCTTGGCAACCTCCTCGCTCGCAGGCTCGGCTCCTCATATGTGTCTGAAAATCTGCCTCAGCCAATTCCCCTCCCTGCTGGACATATGCACCCTTTAAGAAGTAGCACAATGTGACCGTGAAGTCTCTTTCCCTCGTTTGTTTCTCTGGCTCTCTTCCTTTCCCCAAACTGTTGATTTGTTATGGTGCCAGTGGCCAGCTGTGCAACAGAGAAATTGTGCCCAGTGGTGGTTGTCAAGAGGAGTAAATTTATGCAAGTCTTGCACCTTTGTTCTTCACTTTGCAGTGTTCCTTTTATGCCGTCCTTATCTCACAGCTTATTCGTGCTCTATGAAAGCTGAGTGGCCCATTAAAACCCAAATCTTCTTTGCAGTGCAGCTCAAATGCATTGTGCGTGTGCAAAACAATGTATGCAGAGATTATTTTATCTTATTTTTAAATGATATTATCCTTCTTATAATTATAAGTTGTCCAGATGTGATCTACATCTTTGTGCATATTCCTTCATTATGAAGAATGTGGCATGCAATTTTCTATAACTGCAACTGCATTTGAAGAATACTTCTATATTAGGAAGGCGTCACTGAGCATGCTCATGGATGTACCGCCTGCTTATAAGGTGGAAACAAAATTGTGTTAAACAAAATCTTGTTTTATGTTGTGTATGTTTGATAGTGGAGCTGTATATGATAGACTGCGGCTGCACAGACAGCACTTAGGGGGAATTCATCGGTGGCTTCGGTCTTTTCATGGGATTTGCTGCTAATCATGAAAAAAGATAAAACTAATGCCAGCCTTATCCTCTAATCTTGTGTGTGAGGGAGATGGAGAGAGTTGTTTGTGTACTAATGCGCGTACTGTATGCGAGTTACAGTATGTTTGCACTCTCATTTCCGCACTCCTAGGCCGTTAATGCACTTAAATCCCTCTACTCTTCTCTTAAAGTTTCCCTGGATTTGCATATATCCAATTAAACCTCTGAACAGCAGCGGCATTAGTGGATGTATGAGGAGCAGACTCGCATACAGCTCTGCACTCAGTCACTGTAATACATCTGCTCTCACATTATTGCATGTCAGCATTACACTATGAGAGCCCATACAGGCCGTAATTCATACTGAAACTCCTGCAGTGAAATCTAAGAGACGTACTCATGCAAAGTACCGGTGAGTGAAACCACACGAAGCAGCGTGCAAATCTGTGGCTCAGTATGTGTGTATGTAGTGGCTGTTATATAGAGTAAAAATTAATGTCACGGTTTTAAGTCATGCTAGGAGCACGGTCCTGTGACAGCAGTGTTGTTTAATTGACTAGTTGCGCACCACGTTTACCTCAGAGTGAAATATTTTGATTGTTGGCCTTTTTCGTGGAATTTGATACTCATTTTCATGCTCTAGCGCATGTTCACTATTCACTAAATAAAAGATGGAAAATGGTAAATGGCCTGTATTTATATAGCGCTTTTCTAGTCCCTAAGGACCCCAAAGCACTTTACATATCCAGTCATCCACCCATTCACACACCCATTCACACACTGGTGATGACAAGCTACATTGTAGCCACAGCCACCCTGGGGCGCACTGACAGAGGCGAGGCTGCCGGACACTGGCGCCACTGGGCCCTCTGACCACCACCAGTAGGCAAAGGGTGAAGTGTCTTGCCCAAGAACACAACGACCGAGACTGTCTGAGCCGGGACTCGAACCAGCAACCTTCCAATTACAAGGCGAACTCCCAACTCTTGAGCCACAATCGATGGAGTGAGCCACCGTTTCAGGCGAGCCTCGAGCTGTTGTGTTTTGTATTTTGGCTTTCACCATGTTGAAACCAGGCGTGACGCTAAATCTAACTGAGACCTTTAAAGAATCTGTACACGCACACAGTTGAAACTGTACACCCATTTTTACCATGATGTAGTCAGATTTTTGATACTAAAGGGGATTATAATGTACAAAATGAGGTGGAAACTAGGATCTAAGTCCATAAACTCATCAGAAAAGCTTTTTCTAAGGTCCTAGATCAAAGGAGCCAAGAGCTTGTACTCCATATAATTGAACTATTGTTCACAACCTGCTGGCCGTCAGAAAGAATGCAGGTACAAGACGCTCCAGCGCTGGCTTCCCTTTTCAGACTCAGAAGCTTATGTACAGTTTTAACGTACAGTCAAATAGCTCTGATAGCATGACTGTAAATTTTTAGTTATTTTTGGTTATGATAGTTTACGCCATTAATGTGCACAGTAGAAATATTTAGTAGAAATCTCAGTTTTACCTCTTAACAGTGCTGATCTTAGAACAGCTATTAAGTTTTGAGTTGCAGTGCAGATTTTTCTTAATAATTATTTGAGTCTTCAGATTAAAAATAAATAAAATTTTAGAAACACAATACAGTAGAAATACAATATTAAAAAAATATACACTTCATGACCACATAGATTCAAATAAGAATGATACAAAATTCACTGTTATGGAGAAATGTTGAGGAAAACGTCCCATACATTTATATGGAGTTTGTTCGTTTTACAGTATTCTAATCTACTTAATGTCTTAAGTCTAACAAATAGTGTAGATTCACAGCTCAGGAAGTGACTCGTTTAACTTCAGTTAAGTTCCCTTGTGTTTACCTCCAAAAGTTTAATCTGTTCATCTGGACGTATCGTTTTTTTGTGGGAGAAACGTTTCGTCACTCATCCAAGTGACTTCTTCAGTCTCCCAGAATGCATCAGAATGCATCAAGACGTTCCTTTGTGTTTAGTTCCACTGCAGTCTGTAAAGGTCCACTTTTGGGAATGTTGACATCAGTCGAGGCTTTTGATCACACCTTGAAATGTTCCTTAAATAAACAGTCACATCTGCTTCTAATTATGATGATATACAAAGTCTGAAATGCTCTACTTTTTATTTTGATTACACCTAACGCTATATTAATGGTCCACTCTTGCTAAAGGAAGAATGTACTGTATGTATGTGTACGGAGATGCCTCAGGAAGAAATTGAGGTCATTAGTTTCTCATATACATATGATCTTATACATACAGCCCCATAGAAATGCATTAATGTTTAGATTTGTGGCACCAGAGAAAAATGCAGAGAAACATATGTGTGTTTTTTTTTCTTTCTTCTCTTCTCTTTTTTTCTTTTTTTTTTAAATTACTTGAATTTCCATCTAAGCCACACTGAAGGTCAGACATGAACTAACAGATTGTGTTCATGTCTTTACTGAACACACTATGACTCATAGTGCAGGGAAAATTTTCCATTCATTTCAGTTTATTTATATAGCGCCAAATGACGAGAACAACAGTTGTCTCAAGGAACTTTATATTGTTAGGTAAAGCAATGATGCAGAGAAATGAGGAGAAATCCATGCAGTAGAACCTCACTACACTCGAACATTTCCTGTAGCCGTTTAAGAAACATGAAGATGAATTTTGGTTCATTCCTTGTCCAAAAGTCCAAGCAATCTCTTTTAAAAAAGGATCAACATGGTCAGATATCTACACTGGTAGGAAGTGATGAAATGAAGTCTGACACCGAATAGACACGCAGCTCAAAGAAACCAGCATCGCAGGCAGAGGAGTTGCTACTGATCTTCATGAGTGAACCTGTGAACAAGCTTTATGTTCTTATTGTCATTGTGTGTTAGTCATGTTTACAGACATCATCCTCAGCTCTCTCTTGGTTTTCATGAATCTGTGAAATGCCTCACAATCTATTTAGTATCTGAAAAGTTTACTTTATTGTACATTTGTTACCTGATTATGGTTTTGGTGGATTCTATCCACCGGGCTGCATACTGCAATTGAAGTAGTATAGAGTGAAAACACAGCTTTAGTGAAACAGCCTTTTGTTTGTGTAAGCACCGACTTGCTTGGGTGTGTATCATCGACTGATGAAACTGCAGTTTAAGTATCGCTGGCTGACCCTCTCCTGCTCATTATTCCCGTCCACTGTTGAGGAACCAGCTGCCACGCTGGTTTCCACAAGGCTGCCGTGCTGACTAAATATGTTCTCTGTCCAAAGAAAGATCGATGACTCTTGTTATGCAGGTATTTGTGTGTATGTGTATGCTGCGTTGTGGGTTATTTGCTTCTGAGCCAGGTAGTAAAAGAATGGTGAAATGTAAGGTCATGGATTTGACTCCAACTGCTAACAATTTTATTTTTCTCAAAGAAATGCTTAAAACTTGTTTCACCAGACCGGTCAGCCTTTTATTGGTACTTCAGTGGGTTTTCTTTTAGTGCCATTTTAATCACACATGATCTTTAGAAATAGATTTTCATTGCTTTTGTTCACTTTGATGACAGCCATCATGTAGGAAGAAAGAGCTTTGAGATGCTTATTATTGTTCAAATCTTAAAGATTGCATTTTGTGTGTTTGCCATTGACCTTAGGTGGGCTTTCAATTAAAGGATTTTTATTCATTGGTCTTCACATACACATGCATTTCACTACTTCTGAGAAAATGTTTTGTGTTTAGTGCCGTCATATTGAGTTGTACAGAAGTAATTTATTGACTGACTGACAGGGGCGACTGCTTGCTCTGGTGTTTCTGATTTTCTTTTGATGGCACATAAAAGGCTAGTGCGTTTCTAACCTGCATCTATGTTCTTTTCATCTGTTGAGATTGCATTTGGAGCCAGAAGGCGCATACCAGTATGAAGACCAGAGAAATGATTGTGCCAGGAAAGAGTTCATCTTGGCGAACCACAGCAAAGGGAATCATGTATAAAACATAAACTGTCCTGCATCAACAACAGTTCTCTGGAAGCGATGATTATGCTGGAGCTTATCCCAGCTGCCATAGGGCGGTCAGACAGACAACCATTCACACCTCTGGGCCATTTTAGAATGACCTGTTAACTTAACCCCACTAACTGCATGTCTTTGGGAGTCTGAGTACCCGGAGAGAACCCACACAGACACGGGGAGAACATACATGAATGAATATTTTACTTACTTACTGAAAGGGAGACAGGCGCCCCCTTTAACAACGATCCTCAAAGGATGACTAAATGTCACCATTGCATCACAGAGCTATTTAACCAAATAATGACTTAATTTTCTTTTAACATTTATCTGTTGCAAAATAGCTAAAGGAGCTAGTTGAGGTTGTTCGCGCTTCTGATTAGGATGCCTCCTAAAGGCTTTCAAAGATTTTTTTTTGGGGCATGTCCCACTGGGAGGATGCCCCAGAGCGATCCCAGGACACACTGTCTCTTGGCTAGCTTGGGAACAACTTGGTGATTGGATGGATGACTGAAAGAGGTGGCAAGGGTGAGAGAAATCTGTGATTCTGTGCTTCTTCCCCGCAATCTGAATAGATGGATTAGTGCTGCAGGACTGAGCATTAAAATGTCTGTGTATAAAATAGACAAGTTTTTGTCTCATTATGCTTTGTTCTCAAATATATCTGTCAAAAGTAATCAAGAAAAATCTGCTCTCACTGGACTGTAACAAATATAAAGCTGAACAGGATTATTGATGAATTCAAGAGACAAATGTGTCAAAACTTGATCTGATTACATTTGTAAGGTGAATGGTTAGTTTTATTCTATTGTACCATTTCATTTTAAAAGATATATATTTAGGTGTGTGTGTGTGTGTGTAGTCTGGGATGAATATAGAATGCATACCCGAGTATCTTATACCAGTTTATTCTCTCAGCAAACTGCCTTCAGATGGTTTCATGTCACATTATCCTGACAGGCAGTGAGATCTCTTTAGTATACAGATGATTTTACAAATCTTCACATCCAATTACTTTGTCTTTTTTTTCTTCCGCGCTGTTTTGTACTGTGGCGTCGGTCTTCAGAACTGCCGAAGTTTGACGAAATGGATCTTTCCTTTTGTAATGAAAATAGGCGCGCTTAATTGCTTTTTTTCTCGAACAAAGTGCAACCTTGATCCCAGCTGAAAGCCGGGTGCTCTGAAGTTAGATAGCACTTTGTGATAGCAGACACCAAATTTACATCTTCTGTCTTTCCTTTTCCAAAAGGCTCTTTTGTAATTGCCATTCTCCGATTTTATTTAAGCCTGATTTTTGTGTTTTATTTATTTATATTCAGGCAGCAGATTTTTCATATCAAGGCTGATCAAGCTGCAGAATAGCAGAATGACAGGCATCTTAATGTGGTGCAGACATTTAAAAATACAGACAGAAGGTGTGCACGTTAAGGCTGAAGGTAAAAGATCTGAAGCCCCTCATCATCATGAGTATGGCAGATTGCACATGCGTAATGCAACCACCCCTTCATAGGTGTCGAATGAATGTGGTGTTTGCTTTGGGTAATATGTGTGCTTTGGTGTGTGAGCTGGAACAAGCCTGCAGACGAACTGGGTGGCTCCCCACTGCGAGACGTTGCTCCCTGGTAGTGCTAAATTCTTTGTTGTATGCTTGAATAGCTGTGCCGTCTCACCGAGAGCGCTGACATGCTTCACGACGTGATTGGGCTCTTTCATTCACTCTCTCTTCCTCTCACTCATGCACACATCTTTGCCATCTTATAAGCTCTAAGTTTCCTCTGCAGGAATAATACTGGAGCTGCAGTGCTTTCTGGGAGCCGGCTTCTTATTATTTTTTGATTAGTTTAGTTAGCAAGGATACTTTAACACAAAGGAGAATTTCAGAGAACTGAAAGGAAAAAAAATACACCATGGGAAAACATGATGACAGAAGGCAATATTGGAAAACATCAGCAGAAGAAATGCTGCGGTTAGCTACAGGACAGTGTTGGTGAAATGTCCAAGACTTTATTTGTGCCAACTCTCGTGGGTTTTAATTTGTTTGGCTCAGTGTGATGATGAAAGCCCATCTGACCTGTGTGCAGGTTTTTGGGTGTACCTCCAGGAAGAGGAAGCTGCCCACTGACAGGACCTCTGCCCTTTGACCTCATCTACACAGACTACCATGGTTTGCAGCAAATGAAGCAGCTCATGGGTCTTTCACTGAGGAAGCACAAGTCAGTTCTTTATGCTTTATTTTTCTGTGTCTATCAAAATATTAATTTCTGTTTATTTACCAAGATCTGAGGGCAGTCGGGTGGGGGGTCTCCTGTTGGTTAACAGAAATTTAAACACCGATCAAGGAGCCCCGGGTTCACTCCCTACAGTGGGGCAAATAATTATTTGATCCCCTGCTGAAATTGTAAGTTTGCTCACTTTCAAAGAAATGAACAGTCTCTAATTTTTATGATAGTTTTCATTCAAGGACAGAGACGGGATATCAATGAAAAATCCAGTGAAAGCTAATTACATAAAAGTTATACACCAACACGGGCAAGACCAAAGACCTGTCAGAGGGTGTCAGGGCTGGAATGAGCTACAAGACCATCAGGAAGAAGCTTGGTGAGAAAATGACAACTAGTGCGGTTATTTGGAAATGTGGAAAAAACCCAAAATGATCATCAATCACCCTCGGCCGGGTGTACATACATAATCTTGCTTCTTGTGGTGATGATGATCATTTGAAAGGTGGTGGATAAGCCCAAAACTGGAGGAGCTGTTATTGATCCTAAGGCAGTTGGGACCACAGTCACCAACGTTGGTAACAAACTACGCTGTAATGGACTGAAATCTTACATCATGCACATGGTTCCCCTGCTAAAGAAGGCACATCAACAGGCCCACCTTAAGTTTGGGAGTGAATTAAATGACTTAGACTTGGGAGAAAGTGCTGTGGTCAGATGAAACCAAAATCAAGCTCGCTGGCATCAACTTGATCTGCCGTGAAGAGAAATGCAGAGTATGGCTCAAAGAACACCATCCCCACAATCAAACATGGAGGTGGAAACTGGCTTTGGGGCTGTTTTTCTGCTAAGAGTACAGGATAACTTCACTGTATTGAGAGGCCAAAATAAGATGGAAAAGTTTGGATGAGAACCTCCTCCCATCAGCCACAACACAGAAGACAGAACAATGACCCAACAAAGGAGTGTCTAAAGAAGAAGCACATTAAGGTCGTGGAGTGATCTAGCCAGTCTCCAGACCTTAATCCATTAGAAAATCTGTGGAGGGAGCTAAAGCTTTGAGTTGCCAAGCAACAGCAAAGAAATCTAAGAGATTTAGAGAGCTTCTGTAAAGAGGAGCGGACCAAAATCCCTCCTGAGATGGTTACAAACCTGGTGAGAAACGTTTTTACCACTGTGCTGGCCAACAAGAGTTTCTTCACCAAGTACTAAGTTATGTTATGTTTGGGGATCAAATACTTATTTAAATTACATGCAAATCAATGTATACCTTTTATGTAATGTTCATTTTTTCTGAATTTTTTGATATTCTGCCTTTCTCCATTAAAATCAAACTGCCATGAAATTAGAGACTGTCCATTTCTTTGTCAGTGACAAACGTACAAATTCAGCAGAGCATCAAAGGACAGTAAATGCAGTTGGCAAAGTTTTTGTCCTTGTCTTCCAGCTTTGCAGCGCTGAAGCAGTCATGGTATACAAGTGAATCCTCAATTTTTAAACCAAACAGGCGATAAAAAAAACAGCTTTCAATGCAAATTGCAAATTTCGTCACAAAATTGATTAATGAAAAAGGAAACAAAAACAAAACACTCAAGCTATAGTCGTATGTAAATGATAACAATCATCTGGGCGTTTTCATCCCATATTTTATTCTGAATGCATAAGAGGACAAGGGTGTTGTATTTATGAAATAAGTGGGTAGCACCCAGACACATTTCACAGCAATGAATGTTGATTCTGCTGCATTTTGAGAATTCTCAAATCAAAAGCCTACGCTGATTCCAGTCAGCATCAGTTCAAGGTCGGCTGATCGACCAATAGTCCTCTCCTGACAAAGTGACAGGCCAATACTTTGATTGCCTCTCCAGCCCTGACACTGATTAGAGATGCAAGCTATTGATAAAACGTCTCCAAATTCATTACATCGAACTGCTTCTTCCACTTCCCAGTGTGAATATTTACACCGAATAAAGTGCTGATGAGTAATTCTCTCCCCTTTAGCTTGTCATTGTTAGCTAAATGTTCTATTTTAGTTTGATCTTAGAGGACAATAATTATTTTATGTTTTTCTGTTGATGCAGTCAAAGCGGTGTAATGTTTATCCACTCACTGCTGCTTTGACATTATCAGAGAGAACCTGACGCATTTTCTAGTCAAAGCCCTGCACATGGAAAAAAAAGCCTCGCCCTAAAATTTATTTCTTCAGATTCTGGCCAGGATGGACCAATACCATATCATGAACCGTTACAGCAGCGTGTCCTGTGGTGGCTGTAAAACAAGTCTATTATTTAAGCTCCTATTGTCTCACCTTGAGGTGTGTGTGATCTCTGCTTATTGGGGGTGATGGCTGGGGACGTGGACATCTATCACTACTGACAGCTTTACAAACCAAGACTCTGACACCCAGACTGTGTTAGAGTACTCAGACTAGCTCCCATAACTCAAAATTAGATTTTTTTTCTTCATGTTTCTCTAGACTCAATCTCACTCTATGCACATGTGCTGTTCTAGCAAAGTACAAAAGGCTAAATGTATTGTTTTTCACTCAGCTAGAGGAGACAAATAAATGCAAGAGACAGCTTTGTTCTAATTCAGGCTAATTGTATCTCTTATTTTGTCCCAGATGCCACATAAGAGTGATTGACACCTTCGGTACAGAGCCTGCCTACAACCACGAGGAGTATGCAACTCTGCATGGCTACAGGACGAACTGGGGTTACTGGAACCTTCATGGCCAGCAGTACATGACCATGTTCCGTATGTGGGCTGCTTATTTCTCTACGATCTTTGTTCTCACTGAGATTGAGAGTCTAAAGTAAACGTCTGCTTGAATTTACAGATGCTTTAAGTTGTTTTGATGCACATATGTGTGTGATATATACACTCATGAACCCTTTATTAGATACACCTGTTCAACTTGTTGTTACTGCAAAATAGTTAATCAACCAATCACATGGCAGTAACTCTACTTGGACTTTTCTTCACAAGCATCTCCAGAGTTTACAGAGAATAGTCCAAAAAAGAGAAAATATCCAGTAGTCCTCCGGGGCAAAATATCTTGTTGATGTTAGAATAGAATGACTAGATTGCTATGAGCTAATAGGGAGGCAACAGTAACTTAAGTAACCCCTTGTTACACCCAAGGTATACACAACAGCATCTCTGAATTCACAAATCATCAAATCTTGGACATGGGCCCACATAAGATGCCCCTCCTGTCAGCTAAGAACAGAAAACTGAGGCTACACTACACAAATCTCTGGGGAATGTTTACAGGATCTTGTTGAATCTGTGCCCTGAAGAATTAATGTAGTTCAGAAAGCAAAAGTGAGCCGAACCCAGTACTAGCAAGGCGTACCTAATGCAGTGTCCAGTGAGTTAATGTTTTAAACTTAAAATGTGAGCACACCGTGAGCTAATAAAGATCTCAGGTTGTCACAGGCGAGCCTTTACAGCAGCAGGCAGGAAACTAATCAGTACAGCTGGGCCTGCACAGATGTGTAATACCTCCTGTGTGGGATGCAGACACCCACACACCCACAAAGACCCAAACATAAAGGTGCAAAAACACAAGCACACACACGCACATTCATGACACTTTTTGGTGAAAATTGTAGCAAAAGAAACTTTCTGATGTTTGTCTCCAATTAATTCAGTGACAATGAGCAAAACCGTCTGTAGCCAAAACACTTGCTGTTATCACAAAGTCTTATACCAAAAGTTGTCAGCTTTAATTGAGTTTCTGAAAAATACAGTTTCTTTGCAAATCCCCGCTGCAGCAGACTTCCTTTGTGACTGCTAGCATTCATGCTGCTTGACTTCCTGAAAGCGGACAGCTGTGGGGACATTATAGCAGCGGTTTTGTGCAGCTTACTGAAATAATGAAGTTGCACTGTCATCATCGACCGCGCAGATGTGACTCATCAAGTCACCCAATCAGGAGTTAACAGCATCATACAAGAGAAGCATCCTCAACCCCAGCGAGTGCACCATTTCCTGCGTTTCCCTTTAGTCCACCAGATTAATGTAATAACAAATTGCTGAGAAAAACAATGAGCTTCGCTTCCCCTGAATTCCTGCCACACTCTTTTGTTCTGTACCGTCCACGTGCACAGCACCACAAATCTTCACAGCAGCTGCACTTTGGCTACCTTTTTATTTATTTGTTTGACTCTTGTAATGGACTTGAAACACTGTATTGCCAATTATTTTGTTTGTCCTTGGCAGCCCACACTCCAGACAACTCTTTTATGGGTTTTGTGGCAGAGGAGCTGAATGAGACAGAGAGACTGAATATTCAGAAGAACAAGGTTAAAAACATGGCTGTTGTATATGGCAAAGAAGCCAACATGTGGAAGGTCAGTATATCCAGCACAAGCATCAATACACAAATAGCAAGTGTCTAATCCACACGAGGAGAAAAAGAATATTACATCTTGATTCATACCATGTAATAATTTTTGTTCCTAAATGTGAAATATATTTTACACTGTATAATGGAGGCACTTCAGATTTGATAAAACTCCAAAATATGATACTTTTTTAGAACCTCTAAATATCGCTTTCCTTTTTCTGTCAAACGCCCACTAGGTTTTACATTTCCTGCAAACAATTTCCTCCTCCAGGAATCAGGCCTGAAGTGTGATGCTGCAGGAACAATAGCTTTTGTTTAGAGTAAATTTTCCCTCCGAGCTGCTGCCAAGGCTGCTCCTTCTCTCTGTAACTTTGAAGCGTGCTGCAGCCTCCCTCAAGGTTTGTTTTACTTGAGTCTGGCTGCAGCTTTTGTACCTACACTGCCATGGCGCTCCCTGTTTTCTCAGAACAACTTGAGTTGCAGTGTAAGATTTGTGAAACAGAAAGATTGCTGTGTAGGAACCAGTAGTATTGGAATCTCCCCAGACAGAGAAAACCCCCTCATTGAGAACAGCCTCTTCTTCCAACTCAATTTTGAGGTTCACTTTAGAGAGTTGGACTTCTAAAGGTTCTATGAGAAGAAGCTTGACTAATGCTTTGCTATTCTTTTTGCTCCATACTGGCCTCCCTCGTTTCACTTCTCCCCTGCTTGCTTGTGGTGTCGCTCTGTGCTGTTCTGTCATTTCATGATGCATCTTTGATGGCTCCACACAGCTTCAAGTAAGTAGACCTCTTTTTTACTTAACTCGATGCCAAATTTAAATCAAGTCTTCTTCCTAGAATTTATGTTGCCAAAAGTTGCTGTAAAAGAGCCATTTCTGCAGAAATCACTTCAAAATGAACAACGCCAGTAAATAGTGCTGTGCAAAAGTCTTGAACCAGCCTGCTTTTCTTTCGAATTTGCTAAGAGAATAGGAAAGAGCTACAGTGCCTTATTGAAACAGGCAACCATACATAGCAGTACAGTATATAAGGCAAAGTCAATATTTTCTTCAACACAGTCTGAGCTCTTTCTGGCAGTCTTCAGGAATAGTTCTCCAGGCTTCCTGAAGGACATTCAAAGCTCTTCTTTGGATCTCGGCTGCTTTTTGTTCTGTTCTCTGTCATCATGGCCCAGGCTCTAGGGAAGCCAATCCATGACTGATAGTCCATTGTTTGTTTTTCTCTTCAGGTGTGCTCTTACTGCATGATGGATCATGTCTGTTTTAATAATTGCATCAGTTTCAATCAGATCCTTACTGGCTGACATGCAGGCCAAAACCATGACAGAAGCTCCCCTGTGTTTTATAGATGGCTGTGGACGCTCACTGCTGTACCTCCTGACCACATCCTTATATACTGATTATTTTCAGTCCAGTTCTTGTGTAATTTGACTTGCCTCAGTCCTTTCACCCTTCCACTGAGACCATTTCTGATGAGGCTTCAGTGAACAGTAAATGAATCAACAGATGTCTGTATGTCTCAGATCCTGCGTCAGGTCTCTGCTGGAGAAAGGACATGTCTTTCAAATACTCTTCTTAGTTTTATTTAGCCTGCAATGTCTTCTTTTGTCCTCTACTTGTCAAGTTTCATCAGATTTTTTTTAAGGACACTTTGCACACCATGTTGAGTTTTGCCTGGTTTGGAAATCACCCTGTTATCACTGCATTTTTAAAAAAAAATTCAATTAAAGAAATGGGAACAAACTATGTGTTCATACAACAGGCCACCAGTAACAAAAGATACGATTTGAAATTGGTTGTTTGCCAAGTTGTCTATGATGTATAAGCACAACATGGGTTCATTTCTTGATTTAAGTGCATTTTTTATGTTTCAGTGATCCAGAGATCATCATGATCAGCTACAAGGACTGGACTGAAAATAAATTACAAGGCAGCCAATGTCCAAAGAAAAACTTTGAAAGACCTTCAGAACTATTGCTCAATAACACAATAGTACAAGAAAATCTGGTGCCTTGAAAGCAAAATATGAAAAAATATTTTGCTACGGACCTTTGTATATTACTCTAATCTCTTCCAATATATTTTAAACACGCAGAGACATGCAATGTACCATCCTATGAAATTCATCAATTCATGAAGTTTTGTCAGTTGACTTTATTTTTAATCGGGACAGCCGGCTACAGTTTGAACTCACAAGTCGCCCACAGCTGCAGTTGTGAGTGAGAGATTAAACCGCAAACCTTTTCATCTTTCAAGTCTGCAGGCTTTGATTTTTTTGATGGTTATTATTATCACTTTCTGTAAAAGGAACTGTTTTCATCACCTCATTGCTTTAAAAGAAAAAAAGGAAAGAAAGAAAGCCTGGAATGAATAATGAGCAGTAACACTTAGTTGACATTTATAAATGATTTATGCCTCAAAGACATAGCTTTAGTAAATTATTCATAACATTCCCTCAGAAATTTTTTTTTTAAGATAAACCAATTTAGTTTTTCTCAATAAAACTATTCAAGCAAATTATCCCCACGGGGAAACGCAGAGGATACAGTACGCCCTGCTTTCAGTCTTTCATGTTCCTTTAAAATTCCACAGGTACAGAGTGATTTTTAGTTGCCAAGGTGATGGTGTTACTACTAGTATGGAGAGACTTGGCTCATTAGTCTGCTTTTAGCAGCCTCATTTCCATCAACCAGTACTTGTGCTCAGGTTGGGGTGATACTCTAGACTCTGTAACACATCTAGGTTTCCAAGCTGCTGTGTGTGTAATTGTAAGGTCATATTTGAGTGATTTAAGGTGTGCAAAGTATTTAGGCATAACACCTTAGCAGAGGATGTATGTACTGAACATTTAAACAAACAAAAAAAAACAACAAAAAAACCCCACAATTATACAAAGTTTCTAAATACTCAAAATGGTTACAGGTAATCTTATAACCAGCTGCAACGTGTGCCGATAACAAGGCTTAGTTAAAACTCAATAAAATGGATTTGAAGGACTGGGAAAAAACCGCTAATTTAAATGCAAATGCAGTTCACCCACCTTTTTTTAGTGTTTGCACAGTCAAATTCATAATTCATACATTCATTTTTCATTTCTTGTCTTTAAGCACTTCATTTTGCTTCCCTCTTGTTTGTGTTCAAGGGTAAGGAAAAATTTCTGGCAATCCTGCACCGCCACATGGAGATCCACGGGACTGTGTACTACGAGACGCAGCGTCCCCCAGAGGTGCCCGCCTTCGTCAAGAATCACGGCCTGCTGCCTCAGCAGGAACTTCAGCAGCTCCTCAGAAAGGCCAAGGTGCGCTTGCAATATCGACACGTCTGAGCTCTGAAAAAGCGTCAATGTTTGCGCACAGTTTCTGTATCCCAGTGGACTGGCGAAAACTTCCTGCTTTTGTAGAGTTGGAAAAGGGATTGATCTGATCAGGGTGTGAGCAGCTCTGTGTAAACACTCACAATCTGCTGATCTTTGTTGTATTCCGCACTAGTTATTCATCGGATTTGGCTTCCCGTACGAAGGTCCCGCCCCTTTGGAGGCAATAGCCAACGGCTGCATCTTCCTGCAGCCAAAGTTTAACCCTCCTCACAGCTCTCTCAATCACGAGTTCTTCAGAGGGAAGCCCACATCGAGGGAGGTAGAAACTCACAGTGTTTGACTTTTTAAAAATATACAGAAGACAGTTATGCTGTCTGTTTATTGCCGGAAAGATTATTAATATATTCCACTTGTGCCTCCCTCAGGTATCCTCTCAGCATCCCTACGCGGAGCAGTACATTGGCAGACCGCATGTCATCACTATTGACTTCAATAACTCCGAGGAGTTTGACGCAACCATCCGTGAAATCATGAGGATCAATGTACGTTCATTTTTTTGTGGATGTGTGTGTGTTTGCCATCCAATCTTAACAGCACTCATTCAACAAAATAATGGTCTTCTTATATTGTAGTCCACCATGCTACTCACTGCTGCATACTAGCATACTGAGGTGAAAGTATAATTTACTCTTGCACACTTCACAGTGGGGTTTGACCCGCTTTTGAAGCCCTCTGAGTTTAATAGAGCTCTTAATCATGGCATCCGACGTTACAGCAAAATGCTTAGCTGGCTCCCGCTTTGCTCTCCACACTCCTAATTGCTTGAGATATTGAGCGGCTCAGTAGGTAAACTGTGCCCACACCTGAGTTTACGTGGCAGCGTTCCAGAGGCCAGCCCCACCGGCAGTACACATTGTCCACAGCAGATCTTATTAATCAATCGCACTGTGCTCAATCTGTCACCAGAACAACACAGAGCTACTGCCAAGCATCTCGCAGTTCCAAGACTCATGTGTGCCTCTACCTGTCAGGTGTGTTAAGCAGACCTTGTGTTGCCTGCTGATAGAGACAAAATAAAGTACCAGTTTTGGTATTGGTAAATGCTTTAAGTCCTAGGGGGACAAAAAAACAACACTAATCACATAAGATGAGGGAGTTTCAGTTAAAAATTTAAAAGCAGAAAGAGCAGAAGAAAACAGTTTTAGTTTTTTGTTTGCAACACGGTGGCATCATGGTTAGCACTATTACCTCACAGCGAGAAAGTTCTGAGTTCAATTCCACCATCAGGCCGGGGTCTTTCTGTGCAGAGGCGACCTGTCCAGAGTGTACCGTGCCTCTCGCTCTGAGACAGCTGGATAGGCTCCAGCGCCCCCCACGACCCTGACAAGGATGAGCGGATGGATTTTGTTTGTTTTGTTGTTGTTGTTTTTTTTACCCTCTACATATTTAATAAGACACGGGTTGAAATGGAAGTTTAAAAAAAAAAAATCTGTTTACTAACCCATCAAACAAAACACTTTAAGAGAACTCCGAAATGTGTTTCATAACTTTTTTTAAAAGTGTGGTATTTTGGGTAATATACTTGAATCAGATTTGGAACGCTGATGCGGTTTTCATGTCCTTATAATGCATATGAAGTTAGTGCCAACAGCCAAGCGTGAAGACTGAAAAGCAGCTTGGCTCTGTCACAAAATCTGCCTACTAACACCTCAAAAGTTTACTTATTAAGACATCACATCTTGTTTGTTATTATGCACACAAAAGCCAAAAATTGCTATTTTTCAACAGTGTCGGACTATTCCTTGATAGGAAGCAGTAACATCCCCCACTGGTTGCCTGGCAACAGGTCCCTTTGTTCACATTAGCAAAAAGAAACCTGTTTGAGTCTTTTTGCTAAGCTTAATTAACAACGGGGTGGTAGCTTCATATTTATTATACAAACAGTCGTGTAGGGTTTCTTATTTAAAGAATTGTGGATCCAAGATGCACATTTGACTGAACCTCCAACTTCAATTTAGTTTTACATAATGCAACCGTCACGCTAGGGAAAAGAGTGGTTGAACAGCTAAAAATATTGAATTTTTGTGCAATAAACTTGCGATCTCGATGCCTTTGAAATTGTTGAGACCACTCGCAGTCAGCTGCCTTCTTCAAACGCTTCTAGACATCAAGACTGTGATAAAACTACAAGGTCAGTGTGCTATCAGTCTGTGATCAGTCTGCAACCGAATGTGGTCAGTTACTTGCAATAATGGCACCATGGTGATTAACTGGGATAAACTGGGAAAAATAACAAGTCTGTTTCCAGCTATATACACAAATTCACATAGAGATAGAGATGCAGATAGAGCGTCATAGATCTAAAACGGATATTCTGAAATTCCTAAACTGAGATAGTTCTTCCAGGATGGCGATTTAACTGGATTAAAACTATAGAGATGCTCAGTAACAACACATTCATATAAGAAAAAAAACCAGAATACAACCAGTCAAGTCGAGTCGCCTACTGCAAAGCGATGGATCGCAGAGAAGTTGAGCTCATTGGCAAGTATTTGCAAACTTTTGCCTGATAGCAATAGGCATTGGCATATTTGGAGACAGGTTCCCTCCCACCAGATAAGTCATGCAATCACCTTGTGATTGAAAGTGACTCTGACAGCAACTCTCTGGGCCATTCTCAGCCACAAAGAGGTTGCCATCCTATTTTTATTCTTTTGCTGAAGCAGTAAGGGACAGTCACATAGTCTAGGTTTGGTGAGTAGGGAGGTTAAACTGGTAAAACTGCAGACACACATGTACAAGTGGCTAAAATAGGATTTTAAAGAAAGCAGTCAGAGTGCAGAGGTGCACTAGGAGATGAACTGAATTTCCCTTTTCAGTTCATCTTAAATTATAATTAGTTACTGTGTTTGTAAAAGCATTTCCTTGTAATACAATTACTTGGATAACTCTTCGGTTCGTGCAGAGTTTAAGCTCAGTGAGATGAGTCTGAGTGTAAAATTAGGCACGCTACATGTGTAGATGGCATTTAGTGTGGCTCATCTGGTTGTGTAGATTACATATTGTGAGTTTACTTACGCTTATTCACAGGCAGCTCAGTGCTTAATGCTTTTTAGGGGTCTGTTCATATTCCTGCAGCTCATGTTATGGATTTAGATAGCTTAAAAAGCTGCTGGCTAAGCTTTAATGTTACTTTAATAGTACTGTGCCTTGTGGAAATTAAGAAATACTCAAATGTCTTTGTGTGTTTTTTGTCCTGTCTGTACCAACTACCAGCATAACTTGCCTCACAGATAAGCCATCATTTTATGTCACTTTTAATGGTGTGAAATGATGAATGTTGCTCCCATTTTTTGTGACCAACCGCTTCAGTCAGTTTAGGTATATTAAATGTGCAGTCACATAAAGAATGTTTCCTGAGTTTGAATTCAAATCACACTTTATGAAACTTTTTTTTTTTGGTCCGACTCTGATTCTATTATGTAAAGATGCCCAAAAGGCAAATTGCATTGTGGAATAGCTGATGAAGTGCCAGATACATTTCATTAAACTCAGATGAAATAAAGTAATAAGAGAGCGCTAAAAGGAACACAACGCTAAAAGGAGCCATTTATCAATTTAAGCCTGAGTGCTTTAGTGGCCTGATGGTAAACAGTGAGATCTCACTTCAGATACCACAGGGAGACATTCTGAGAGGTTTCTACACCGGGGATACCGGCAGAATCTGTTCTGTCCCGATATATTTTATAATTAGTCATGTGTTCAATCCACAGTCAGTCTCAAAACTGCTGTTATTGATATAAACACCGTCTCCAAAGATTCCAACCTACAGTCATTATTCCCATCAGTTCCCTATGACCCTGCCTGCATCAAATATGAGAAAGAAGGGAAAGCTATTGATCAGTGTTCTCTTTTGAGCTTTTTTGCATGTTGTGCCTTAAGAAAACAATCTGACAGTGATTGACAGGTCTTTACGGCAACACTATTAACTGCACCCAAAGGATCCAGAAGTCACCAAAACAGCCGTCTCAGTGCCGCGTGACCTGTGGTCCGATGTTGGTTTAATCCATTGTTTGACATATTGATGTAGTCATCACGAAAATTAATGAAATCAATTTTCAAAGCTGTCACCTGTGATGTATTAGGTCGTTGATTTTAATGCGAGGCTCGTGCCGTGATATAGGCCTTTCACAATTACGCTAATGAATGTGTCAACTGTGATTAAGTATCAGATGCTCGGGGTCCTGTAATTACTACTACTTGGCTTTGTGGCCATGCGCGCATGCTCTTGTCCACTGTTTGCTCATCTGTGCACGCACGTGTGTCTGCAGGTGGAGCCGTTCCTGCCGTACGAGTACACCTGTGAGGGAATGCTCGAAAGACTCCACGCTTACATTCAGAACCAGGTGGGTCGCTCAACATTTGAATCGTGAAACGTGCTGGCACAAAGCTTAATAAATCTAAGAGGAATGATTTAATGGTGCACGTGACGCCTCCCAGCAGTTTGCGTTTTTTGTGAATAGATGTGGGCTTGAACCACAAGATTCATTGTTATGTGTCTGGCTCAAACCTTATGGCTCTCATGGAACTGATGTTTATAACAGACACAGGCAGTAATTTATTACTGTTATACTTAAAAGAGCACTCAGGGAATGCGACACCGCCCTGTAGTGCAAGGGCTATACTGAAACTATGATGTTTTATAATGTTTTTATTATAACATACTGACGTCAGCCTGTTTTTTTTAACATTCTCTAATTCATGTGACTCTGACCTTTGACCTATGACCTTGAAGCATTACATACTAATTAGTGAATTTTATTATCTTTATCCTTGTGATTGGAGCAAAATTGGCTGTAATTGGCTTCCATAAGCTCTGAAAACTCAAGACTTTGCAGTGTCATTGTAGCATCATAGGGCGTCCTATTGAAAAACTATATTGTTTACAGCTCTTTCCAAACACTTTCCTTTGATATATTACTCTGTATGGTTTCTTGAAATGTTTTTTCCAAGATCAACTTTGACCTTGGCCAGTTGTTCAGCCAACCTAGGTAGTCATGTCCCCCAAGGCTATTATACTGATGATAAATATTGAACATGATCAATCAAAAGTTTTGGGGTTTTGCTGATTTTCACATTTGTTGTAAGTTTCTATAGCTTATCACGACCATTTGGATATCTTGCAACCAGAAAAGTCTTTAGAAAGTTAGGGCACTGAGTGAAAGCATTCAGGGGAAAAGGAAAATATGACTCTTTTAAGGATTATGTTTTATGCAAATTAAACACAAAACACATAACATGGTAATTACACAGCTTTAGACTAGTTAGTAAGCACCTTTTTTCCACATTTATGTATAAATGTGAGTGAAGCCTAAGAGACCATTTGATCCATAATGACTGTGTTCAGAGGGGAAAAAAACAAAACAACTTGACATCTAGTTGACCAAACTCTTTTAATTCCTCTTGAAAATGGAAATTAGTTATGTGGGAACTGTGCCTATTGCTAATATACAGTCAGTCAGTTAAAAGTGTGATCAACTGCACATCCTCTTGATCAGGTTGTGTTGATGATACATCAGTGAAACCATAAAAAAACTGAAACATGGAATAAGTGAACATAAAACTTCTAATTTTTGCGAGACCTCCCTTAATGTTTTGGTATTGAACTTGTTTTAACACCAACTAAGGGTATAGAGACAGTCACATGAAAAGACAAGAAGCCCAGTGTCACTCAGGGGAATATGCTGTAATATTATATTTTCTTTATGATTCAAATGTAAAAAAAGACAGAGGATGTAACACTGAATAATAAGCGCTTTGTTTTGGGCTGTAAACTGATGTTTTGTAAAGTCAGTTTCAGTAGTTATTAATATTATGCACTGTATGATGCCATAGTAGAAACTATTGAATAATGCTTCTGAATACATTTAATCCATTCATTAGTTAATTCTACTTATTAGATATTTTAATAGATTAAGACCTGTTTTTATATCTATTATAAATCAAATATGGCTGCTAATGCAGTGTTTTGATGTATCAAACAGTTTTATTCAGTCATTGTTTGTTTGCCCTGAATTTATATGGATGTCACAATAATTATTATCACATTCACTCAGTCTGTTGACGCTACTGACAAACTAAAGGCACACATGTGTGCAGTGTTGCCTCAGAGGACTAATCTGACTATGTGTGTATATACTAATATATAAGAATGCAGGAGTATTGCCTGCATACTTGATAAAGGTCAGATGGACTGATATGTTCTAGCTTATTAAAAATACCAGCAGTAAGTGAGACAGCATGCAAGAGTTCTGCTTAATAGTTTTCATGTCCACCTTTCAAAGTGTCTTAATAGAGGTAAATTCAGTCCTAGAGTGGATTATGGCTGGGGAAAAGAAGCGTAACATTTAAACACAAGGTTAAGAACAGAAAGGATGCGTTTATTCAATTCTGCTCATTGGGTCGATCCCCTTGACAGAAGAAAGGAATTAATTGGCTCTCATGTGAAGCTCCAGCTGTTTCAGAGGAGCGAGCTCGCTGTTGCATTTTAAATCTTTGTTCCTGAGCCAGTGCATTTTATTTTCATTATATTTTCATTTTTTTCAAGTGTTTTAATTATTAATTCAATCTATTTGAAGACATGTATACACTATATTGCTAAAAGTATTCAGTCTCCCATCTACATCACCGAATTCAGGTGTTGCAATCAGTTCCATGGTCATAGGTTTATAAAATGCACAGAGGTGGCCAACTTCTGCAGAGTCAGTCACTGCAGACCTCCAAACTTCATGTGGCCTTCAGATTAGCTCAATAACAATGTGTAGAGAGCTTCATGGAATGGATTTCCATGGCTGAGCAGCTGCATCTAAGCCTTACATCATCAAGCACAGTGCGAAGTGTTTGATGCAGTGGTGTAAAGCACGCCACCACTTGACTCTAGAGCGATGGAGACGTATCTGTGTGTGCAGGTGACTATTACTGTGCATAATTATTAGGCAACTTAACAAAAAACAAATATATACCCATTTCAATTATTTATTTTTACCA
>NW_005187662.1:558385-583142 GCF_000239375.1 Pundamilia nyererei | reverse complement strand
CTCTTATCTGCAGAATGTTTACAGATGTTGTTGTCCTCAATGAGATCTGTGATGTTTTGATGGTTGGTATATTGTCTGGCAGTGGCAGGTTAAGGAAATGTGTTAGCCTCTGTTCTGCTCTGACACCCTCTCTTCCCCCGCTGTCAGAAATAATACACACACAATAATGTGCACACACACACACACACACACACACTCTCTCACTCTCAACATGCCATGACTGACTGAGACTGTGACTAGCCGCCTGGCGTGTACAAGGGCAGACTTCCAATCAGGCTCTCCTCCCTGTTCTTTCTGCCACTTTCTTAAACCTTTTCTTTCCTCTTTTCCAATTTTACTTCTAACTCCTCAAGTTCCACACATCCTTTAGCCTCATTTTTCTACTTTCTGACCAAAACCGTCACACTCGTTATCTCCCACTATGAATACCCCTCGCCTCTGTTTGCTCTAGCAGAGCTCAAACTCCTCTCTGACCCTCATACAATAAAGTTTGATGGCAGCTCACTATTTTTTTTTTTCCTAAAAATGGTGTCCGTGTGATGACACAGCAGGGCGCAAACACACACACACTTGCCGGTTACTTGGTTATTCCAGTTGCTTGTTATTGCAAGTATCTCATCAGCCAATCACATGGCAGCAACTCAGTACATTAAGGCATGTAGATGTGGCCGGGATAACCTGCTGAAGTTCAAAGCGAGCATCAGAATAGGGAAGGAAGGTGATTTAAGTGAGTTTGAACGTAGCATAGTTGTTGAGCCAGAAAGGCTGGTCTGACTGTTTCAGAAACAGCAGATCTGCTGGGATTTTTCTGCACAGCATCTCTTGGCTTTACAGAGAATGGTCTGAAAAAGAGAAAATATCCAGTGAGCAGCAGTTAAATGCAGTGAAAATACCTCATCGATGCCAGAGGTCAGAAGAGAATGGCCAGACTGCTTCAAGCTGATGACAAGGCCACAGTAACTCAAATAATTGCTTTTTATAGTCAAGGTATGCAGAATGCACAGCATGTCAAAGCTTGAAGCAGATGGGCTACAAAATTGGAAAACAGAAAATACAAAACGTTGCCTGCACTGATGGGTTTTGATTTTTGCTGCAACATTCGAAGGTTAAGGTCAGAATTTGGTGTAAACAACATGAAAGAATGGCTCCATCCTGCTTTACGTCAGTGGTTCAGGCTGCTGCTGGTGGAGTAATGGCGTGGGTGATATTTTCTTAGCACACTTTGGCCCCCTTAGTAACAACTAAGCATCATTTAAATTCCACAGCATACCTGGGTATTATTGCTAACTGTCCATCCCTTTATGACCACAGTAGATCCACCTTCTAATGGCTGCTTCCAGCTTGAAACCAGTTCATGTTGGCGCCATATCTCAAAGCTCAGATCCTCTCTAACTGGCTTCTTGAACATGGCGTCACTGATGGAATGAAGAATGTCTAAAAAGAATTACTGAAGATTTAATATAGTTTCAAGCCCTCCGTCTCCTCATCTCGCCCCTTTCACACTTTCTTATTTTGCTGATGAACACTGCATATGCGTGTGCGCGCGTGAGTATGCAATCAGGAATGTAGTCTGTTTTTAGGAGTGGAAGTGCAGCAGAGATTGAGAGATTGGAAGTCTGGTTATTGCCTACGGGAACTGGGAGCCTATTTAATAAACGGGACTGGAGGCCAGAGGGATATGTCAGAGAAATGTTATTACCTGGGTTTTATGAATAGCCCCAGCAAGGTGGGGAGGGGTCTAGTCAGCCTCTCACCAGAGCCCTAATTCTGCCTCCAAATCCTATTTACTACTGGGTGCCATGTCTACATCCATGTTATTTCCATATAGGATGACAAGGACTTCCCACTTTTGATAAGCAACTCTTTGTATTTAACAGCTCCTTTATTATTTTAGTAGCATTTAACGTGTTGCTAAACATAATGTACTTTTTTTTTTAAATCAGAGTTTAGTTTTTGTTGTATATTTTACTTTTTCTTTCCACCTGCAGGACTTTTGTTCTCCTGAAGCTCCGTTTCCTCCCGTAAACTCATCTCAGACTTGGTTGGGCAGTGCTCCCAGTCCTTTCAACCTCCTACCCAACTCCAGAATCCTAACCTGGGCCTCCAACACCAGCTCCTTCTCATCCTGGCCTCCTCTCACTGCACTCCGTGTCGTGGCTTCACTCGAGAGCGAGTCGTGTGTGAAGGCATGCCAGACTGCAGGACTAATCTGCGAACCCGCCTTGTATCGTTTTATTAACATTAGGGAGACTTTCAGCGCGTAAGTCCTTTTTTTCCTGAATTTGTTGAATGATGAATCGTTTTTGCGTGCACATCTCTTGCGTGCCTGTCCTAGCTCAGAAAAAAAAAATTCTCAGCATCTGAGCGTTTTTTAGGTTAATAAGACAAGTTAATTTACAAAAAAACATTTGAGGGATCCTGCTGGCATCACTAAAATAAAGGTTACAAGTTCCATAGTTCATGTTTAAATGTGAATGTGATGTAAATTTATTCTAAAAAGGAAACTTCATCTGTGATGTGCACTCATCTGAAACATCTAGTGCAGTTTTTTATTTTCATTGTTTTTTTGCAAACTGTAACATCTTAAAAGTCCATCTCACTGAGCTCATTCTACAAATAATTATTTGATTGCATTCCATCAAAGCAGCACCACGCCTCATTTGCACTTCTAGTTTCAGTATTATACAGTAGTACAAAGTACTGATGAAACAACTGGATCACCCTTTCCTCTGTTGTTTTCCTGCCATTCTGAACAACAGCTGTAGTAAACACATTAAAGGGTTTTATTAGTGGGTTTTTATATATAAATTGTCATGAAGAAATAGAGTCATTGCTCATAAAATGAGGTCAGATCTTCACACGTAGTTTGTTTTGAGATGGTTTCATTTCTTTATTGAGCGTCCTGAGTAATCGTTCACAATACATGCTGGTAAAAGTAACTGAACTCATGAGTCTAGTACTATGTTGAGCCTCCTCCATCTGCAGCTTCATCAGGTGTTTCACACTGTCTGCTTTCAGAATGCACGTCAATGCTTTGGGAATTTGAACCGTTCCTCCAACAAAACTCTTAATATTTCTCAGGTGTAGCAATTTATTGGCCTACTTGGGCACTCAAAGCACTTTATACAACATCTGTTGTTCACCTATTCACACAAACACTTTTTTCTAAGTCTAAGTGCTAACTACCTAGCATCCACAATCTGATGAACACACTGGAAGCAGCTTCGGGGTTCAGTATCTTGCCCAAGTTTACTATTTTATTCAAGGATGCAGACTGGAGCAGCCAGGGATTGATCTGCATCCTGAGCCACAGCTACCCTACAATTATCAGATTTTGCTTTAAGGTCAGCATTCCTACTTCAATTTCTTCATTTTTACCCACTTTCTTGTCTTCATATGACACGAAAGTGGGTTTTGGTCATCATGTTCCACAGTAGGTGTTAACACTGTGCTGTGCCCTTTTTGAGAAGTTTTGTCACCTGTCCACAGAACATTTCCACGGAAACCTGTTCCAGGATTACAAGTATTGCTCTCTCGGACTTTTGCAGGACACACAAACTTTAAGAAGTGTCATTAGCGCAGTGGTTCACAGTGCAGTTTATATATTTATATACACACACACACACACACACACACACACACACACACACACACACACACACATACATACATACATACATACATACACACACTGTAAACTGTGTCCTCATCCTTTGTCTTTGTTCCCAGGCTGGACTTTCAATGTGAAGGAGTGGAGTCTGAGAAGAACCACCTCTTTCCTGCTTTCTCAGCAGAGCATGCTGAATGCAGCCTGCAGCAGGACCCCTTGCTGTTCAGCTGTGCCGGCTCCAGTGCCAAATACCGACGCCTTTGCCCCTGCAGGGATTTTCGCAACGGCCAGGTGGCATTGTGCAAGGACTGCTTATGACCAGAAGAGGACCTGGATGATGGAGGCTCTTTTGTAATCCTTGGGTAGGAAACTCACTGGCAAGAGACAGTGTGATAAAAGCAGCAAAGCATACACACTGACTGTGCTACCTTACCTCTGACCCAGAACTGGCTACCAAAGTAGGTAAGGTGTAAATGTCTCAGGGATCTGCATGATTGTACTTTGAGTCTGGAGGGTTTGAAGCTTCACTGTACAGATGTTCTGCATTCAGACAGTCTTTACAGAAATCACGATGAAATGTAAAACTTAATGGATGAGTTATATGAGTAATCAAGAAAGATTTGAATAAAAAAAATGCTTGATTTTCACAAGTGTGGTTACTTGTTGTTGTTGTGTGAATATTTACAGTGTCATAGTGGAGTTGGATATTTGTACTAGATGCACCCAAAGCCATTTACACTATATTGAGATGTACTATTTTAAATGTCCGTGATGAAATTTGTACATAAGTGTTGTTTAATAAAATACATACAGGAAACATCGTCTTTTTCTATTTAAAAAAAGTACTCTACTGGCTATCAGTCTCTGTATCTAAACACATTTTAATACAGGTCTCTGAGGGTTTTGAGAGAGCACATCTTCCATCACGGTCAGAGCTCCTTCTTGTAATGTCACCATCTGAAATGTTCTGGATCCACACGAAAATTTAATGAGGTCTGTCTTTTCAAATGCTTCAAATTTTCACAATTTCTGGCTAGACAGATTTCTTCAGTAAACTTGCTGATTTACAGACATGACAATGCACAAATCATGATTTAAAGTGAGGTAACACTATCCATCTTTTATTATCTTTTTATGGCAAAATATAACAATTACTTCTTTCAGCCTGATTTATACGGACATAAAGCTTTGTTGGCACAGACTCATTGGTTATAAAGTATACTTTGGATACAAGATGACACTTCTTGGTTTGATTCCTGCACGAATATTTGAGGGTTTTTTTCCCCTATATTATATCCTAAGCTGATTTGTTATAATAATATATTCCTCATAAGGCACATCTCTGCAATCCTTGTACTCTATCCCTTGCAAAAATTTATACTGTCTTTATAGATAAACGCATGCCTGCTTAGGTAGCAGAACAAATGGCGAAAATAATGGAGTCAGACATCAAACTTCAATACTTGGATGATAAAAACATAGCTTCCCAACCCAAGACACATTTTACAATATGCTTCTATATCACTCATGGAAAGGGTTTAATATTGTTACCAGGTCGTATCAGAATAGTGTTCATTTGGTAACCGTATTTATTCTCCAGCTCACTCTGCCTATGAAATCACTCCTTTCCTGCTAAAGGTGCAGAAAATCTACAGTTTTCACCACAAAATTTCCTCCTTACTTTTTCAGCACTATTTTATGCATAGCAGGTGCAAGGAGGGATTTTTTAAAATTTTTTATAACGAAATGATTTAGTAAGATTATGTACCTACTTGATTTAACTGCAGCCTCGTGTTACTGTGGAGACTGACCTTCTCTTTCATTACAACTGAATAACGAAAGCTCATCATAGTCAGAGTGAACTGGCTGAATGATTACAGGGGCCAGAGACTCCTTCAGTATGTGTGTGTGTGTATTTATATATATGTAGACTAGGCTGGCGATGACGGAAAGATGGATTTTACCCAGGACGTATGAGAAACTGCATCAGATTTTAAATATTTAAATTATGTCAGCAGTAATGAGACACATTATTCAAGAGTGATATTCATATGCAATATGATATTCTATCTTGGCAGACTGGCAAATCAGTGATTTTATCTCCTGCTAATGTACATCACTCACTGTAATGCTGCTATCTGCTATCATCTTTTTTACATTTGCTTCTGCTGTTAAAGAAAATATCTTTATCTAGAAAAACAAAACTATAAAAAGAGCATATATGTACAGACTTTAAAGTATTTCAAATTTCACAGCATGGCACAGTGAAGATGGAAAATAGCTCTTTCCCACACGCTGCTCTTTAAGTACCTTTTCCAGGCTGAGGGAGAAAATATGCTGTATAGTATTTTTTATTTATTTATTTCAATTTTTTTTTAAAAGGTGTCTAGAAGTATAGTTCTTCAGGTTTTCTGAAGGTCCGGTCCAGCCCTCGTACCTAAACATTTTCACAGGAATGGGGTTTTTTTTGTTTGTTTGTTTATTTTTTTCAGCCAATTAATGCTGACTTGTGAATTATTCGAGGAAAATATAAGTAACTAAAAGCGAAGAACCAAATTTTAAAATTTTAAATATCAAACTCACTGCTAAAATACTGTTGCACAAACACAGAATTGTTCCCATCTCTATAAAAAGGTTTGATGCAAACAGTTTGACAGGCTTAAAAATTGTATTCTTGCACCAACAATGTGATTTCTAAAACAATATTAGCTGAAAACTTGACATATTTCAATTTGATGTGCAGTGTATCAAGTGAAAACTGACAAACACAGGACAAAAGAAGATATTTCAATCCTAAATAAAAGCATGAACAGTATATAAACACATGTCATTAAGAAAGGACATGAAACTCCAGCAGGGACTTGACACAGAACCTCAGAAATTTATCTAAGCCTTAAGTTGATCTTTCTACTGTTCACTGAATCGTCATTAGAAATGGTCTCAGCAGAAGGATGGCCGGCGAGAAGCCATTCTTAAGGAAGGGAAACGGGGAGAAAATGCTGAGGTATGGCGAATTACACAAGAACTGGACTGAAAATCTGTTGTCAGTATGTATACAGGAGGTCAAGAGGTGGGTACAACAGTGCATGACTGTAGCCATCTGTAAAACTCGGCGGAGGCTGTGTCATGGTTTGAGGCTCCATTTCAGTCAGTGGTGTTGGGGATCTTCTCAGAACTGATGGAATTATGGACACAGAAAAGATTCACCACACAATACCATCCTGAAAACATCTGACTGTGATCATTGTCATTCTGAAAAATGGAACCAAGCACAACACAAGTGCAGTATAAACATCCCGGGATAGAAAAACAAAAAATGAAACCCTAACAGTTATTGACTGACCATGCCTGAGCCTGGATCTCAACATTACCGAAGCAGTGTGGGATCATCTTGAGTGAAACTGGAACAAAAGGCAGCCAACATCCAAAAAGGAGCTTTAAATGCCCTTTAAGAAACCTGTGTTCAGGATGTGCTAAAGAATAAAGGTGGTCATATCAAACATTAACGTTCAAGCTGAACTGATTCTATTTATTACCACGTGTTTCCATTTAATAAATCACTCCATCTATTTTGTATTTGCATGTTACAACTTTTCCAGAATTGATCTCAGATTTCCAACGTTAATCTCAGAATTCTGAGGACAAAAAGTCAGAATTCTGACTTTAAATCTCAGAATTCTGGAAAAGACGAAAAAAAAGGACGTGCCCACTTTTCTTTTTCTTCCGTACTTCAGTATGGTTTATGGTGGCTGTAGTGTATAGAATGCCTTCAACAATGAATCTCCATGTTAGCACACATAGATGATCACTCAATTTTGGGCCAGTGGTCATTATAGTGTGCATTAATGTTTTTTTGTTTTTTTTACAGTCATCATTATACTGCTCATTTGCTTTGATCTATTGACCGTAATGTTAGCATTTTTCCTTTATTTCTTTACTAACGTTGCCATACTCCCATGGGGCGCTAGCACCAATAAGTGCTGTGTGAGGCTGCAGTCCTTTGTGTTGATCTCATACCAAGTAAATTCAGGGTCAGTCCTGCTCATAGTGCATTGATCCTATTAACCTCCTATACTATTACCTGTGTTGGTATTGCTACTATGGATCTTTAGATCAGTTCTCCCACCTGTAGCATCAGTAAGCAGCTCTCTGTAACTTAACTTAATGTTTAAAAATGATCTATTCTAACCTGATGTAGACTGCTCTGCTGGGCACTGACTCTTCACAGCAAAATTTGTAGCAATATTTGATACTTTTTGATTTTGTTTGTGTGGGATTTATGAAACCACTAAGTGAAGTTGAATATTCAGAGCTATTTAAAATCACCTTTACAGATGGACATTTTAATATGCACAGAATGGCTGCAATGTCACCGAAGTCATTATCATGTGAGCCGCTGCTCCACTGAAGCTGAAACCCGTCACTATGATAAGAGGATTTTAATGAGAATCCTCTGAAGACAGAGCTCGAATTTGCCAGTTTTCATTTAATGACAGCGCTAGTGTTTCTTTGACTGATAGTAAGGACCATTTCACAATGTGCCCATTTCTCCTCTCCAATTTATAATCTCTAAACTAATATTGAAATTTCTCTTGATCCTCCGAAACCACAGGATGTGTGTGGCAAGAGTAGTCAGGAAGGCTCTGAATCTTTTAGGACTTTTATGGCGAGAAATGGAGTGTTGAACAAAAACCTCTTAGACTTAAACTCGCGTATAAAGAATATAAATGTAACACTTCAGAGGCTTTTTTTTTCTTAGATGGTATTTTTTTCTGAAGTAACCCTAAAAAGCTGCACCCACCTTTAAGTGCTTTTCTATTCAGCTCTCTTTTTCTCCATTTCACCACTTAAAAAATATCCCTAATATTCCAGGAAGAAAGAACTGCCACAGCAAGAAACGGGTTTTGCAGAAACCACGCAATGACGGGTTGACATCTTACAGATAAAATGTGTTTCTTTCACATGTGTTTTGTCTTGAAGACCCGTTGACGTCAGGCCTCGGGCAAAATAGCCTGTGTGCTGCTGCCGTGTTCCAGAAAGAAGGCCTGCGAGCTCCGAGCTCAGCTGTGTGAAGCCCCTCTGCAGCCAAAGAAAGAAAGAAAATCTATTTCAAGTCTGCGTTTTACAATTTTACTGAGATTCAAATTGTGCACTTCAGACAGCTTGCAAGTTTTGATGAATATATGCACACAGTTTGGTTAAGACAGAATGCCAGCTCAAAAGGCCAGCCTTTTAAAGTTCCTGTTGCCTATAGCTAAATCATGTTGAAACATAATGTCTTTATCCAGTCATAGCCAGGGAAGACAGCAAGCTATAATTGTTATGTTAAGTGATTTTGGTACGACTGTTTAAGTTATTGAGAGAGCAAACGTATTAGTTAAATGTGCTGGCTGCAGTTCATCCTGGAAGTTAAAAGCTGACGAGAACAGCCTCCTCGAATCCAAACATTGGATACGAGGCTGAGTATGATGCCCTGATTTCCATTGGCAGTATCCCCAGCTTCCAAACGGCACAGAGATGCTTCAGCTAAGACAGTCCAACATTGTCCAAATTGTTTCACTTCCAAGTGAAGATAAAGATGAAGATAACCTACTCCTTTCAAATTTTCTAAATTTGGGATGGCACGTTTGGGAAATTCTCAAGGTTACGATTTAAAAAACAGGTCAGTGCAGCATTTCCCCTGATTTCTGAGCATTTCACGCCCAGCTCCACTCCTCCGAGACGGTGACACTGTGGGCAGAGTGATCACTTTAGTCCAGATCTGTCATCATTAAGAATCGCATGAAATCTCCTACATATGTTCAGTATGTGTTAGCTGTTTAAGCAGCAGTTTTAGCAACGGACCAACTTTTACACGTCACTGTATGATTCATGGTGTGGCAGGCCACCTTTTTCAAAGAGAGAGATCACACAGACTAGGATTAATACGTTTTCTCAACATACCGCAGGCATCTTCATTCTTCCCGCTTCACGCTCAGCTCCTCACCAGTGCCCCTCGCTGCTCCCTTATTCTCTTCAACTCCTCTTCGTTTCATCTTTTTCTAGTGCTTCTCAATTTACACAGGTTTCTCTTTCTCCTCAGCCTCTTTTGAAACCACCATCATCCCTTCCTCAAAATTGAAATGGTTCCTTTTTTCTTATTTCCTCACCCTATTTTTTTTTAAAGAAAATTTCTCCATGACCAATTCCCATCCTTAACATTGGTGTAGTTTTGATACTATTTTTCAAACAGCCCCCCCCCCCCTTCTCTCTCTCTCTTCAGCCCGTATCTTTTTAGTATGGGTGATGGAGTGGGGGCTGTGCTGCCTTCTGTTCATGCTGCTTCACCGCTGCTGCCTCCCACAAAGATAAATGTATCACACATAATGGTTCTGCCCCCCCTGTGTGTGCACGCTATATGTGGATATCTTTCTCTATAACAATAGGTGTGAAAAACTGACACTCTCATAGAGAGTACTTGGACTGATGGACGTAATGGACTGAAAAGAAATATTAGTTAGGTTGTGATCTAAACTAGAACAGCACTCAAAGTACTCGTCCTCCTTCAAAGCCAGCGTCCAGTCACATCATTTTAAAGACGGTGAACCACATCAAAGTTTTGTCGGTTCACTGGTTTGCCAGACCCCACGTCTCCAACAAGTTCTAATTTTGATCTGATAGTTTTTGTGTATTCTTGGTGAGAGACAAACAGATCACTTGGCAGATGAACTGTATTGTTTCTGGTCACCAATATGTATGAAAAAATGATTTTCAAATGTAGTTCTGTTAGAGGATACCTCTCCAGCAGTCACTGCAGACATACCGTCTCTGCCACAGTGAGAACCGAGCCAGTGGTATCTGGTGACTTCCTTTTTTGTCTTTGAGCATAATTACACATAATCTACCCCAGAGGTGACACATTGTTTAAGAATCCATTCAGTTTGGTGCAGATGCAGATAACTTCAGAAACAGTGAACTGAACTGCCTTTGGTGGAGAATGTCATCTGTGGGTTTATAGATTTACATACTTTTTCAGTCTGTTTGCTTTCCTTCATTTCAACCTTTTGTTTTCAACTTGTTCATCACAACTGAATAACAACTAAGTGGTCTATCAGCTATAAAAAATAATTGATTACAGTTTTGTTTGATTTGTAGATTTAGTCCATTGTTACAGGGTTGCTATGCAACATGATCATGCCATATCAACCCAAATTAATGTTTTGTGGACATTCTAAGGTGTTATAGGTGCACAATGAACACTTTGTGGATTATGTGCACTATGTGAACTCATTTTTAGGGTATGTGGTTGCAAATATATATATATATGAACCTTCAGGAAGCAAAGGTGCACCTTTGTTCCAGTTTCAGTGTCTTAACTCCTGATCATCTACTCGGAGGTAGCAAAAAATAAAGTGTTTGTGTATTGTGGTGTTTATATACAGTCACAAATCAACTTGGCTTTTTAACATGGCACGCAAATTTTCAATAAAATTGAGGTCAGGGTTTTGTGAAGGTCAGCCCAGAAGCTTTATGGGCCATTCCTAAGCAACTGCAGACTCCAATATCATCACTTGAAACTACTGTTTGAAGTTACTGGTTATTCAGATGTGTCAATACTTTGCCATGTCCTGGAAGAAGACCCAAACTGTCACCCTCAGATGTGAGGGAGTTGGTTAAAAATTCACCAAAGCTCAAGCCTGCCATGAACTGGAAAATGCTGATACATCAGTGTCTCTGTCCACTGTGAAGTTGTGAAGTTTTAAATCTCCATGAAACGAGAAGGTTCCAACCAAGGAAGAAGCTCCTGTTCCAAAATTCACACATTCAAGCTTGACTGAGATTTGCAGCAGTCCACATGGACGAACCTAATGCCTCCTGGAGAAAAGTGTTATGATCAGTTTAAATTAAATCTACCAGTTATGCCAAGAACAGCGGTCAAATATACTGCCAGAATTACTCTAGTAGTTGGCTGATGAATGCCAAAAGTATCTTGCGAAAGGAATTTTAACTTATTTTTAGGGTTGGCATATGTAAACTTTTGACCCTGTATGTATATTTTTGGAGGTAATCCAAAATAAATTGAAACTTGTGCATCCAATTGCTGAATTTCAAAGTTGTTAAAGATTCATGCTGTAGAATAATTCCACTCTGGAAAAAGAAAAGTTTAAAGAAATCATTAAGAGCCCAAAATTGCCATGACATTCATGTCTATGATGAGTTTATGTAAACCTTGGACCACAACTGTATTTTGTCTTTTACTAGCACATGCTTACCATTTTAAAATTGGTCTGCTGCTATATAGCAAAGTTCATTGTCTACCACAATAAAGCATACCTCATTTTAACTGGAGGCCTTAGAGATATGAGAACTAGAAAGTGCAAACAGAGAAAGTATTGAAGCAAACAGACTCATGTTGATTTTTCAGCTTCACACCCTCCAGTACAGCCAAACCAGAACACACACTATAATTAAAACAGGATACGCTTCAAATTTGATCTGCAGTGTTGCCCACAGATGGTGTTAAAACTCTTTCATGGTTCGCTAGAAAGTTCACCAAAGGTCACACACTGTTGAGGCAGTTTGAGTCAGAAGAGGCAGAATTATTATTGATTGTTTAGCACTAGAAATCTATCATTTGTAAAGATTTTATATGTATTTTTCTAACACCATACATCTGCAAACATAAGGTACTTTTAAAGGGTGGATGTATGCTCAAAATAATGGATGACACAACAGTCATTGGTTTGATTAACCGACTGCATACAGTGAGGAGGTGCTAAACCTGGCAGCATAATGTTCTACCAGCAATCTCATCCTAAATATAAGACAAAGGCGATTGTGGTAGATTTCAAGAAGAAAAGAGGTGCACAGAGAGTCCCTAGCTTCTAACATCTGGGGTTGAATATCACTAAGGTCATCTCCTGGTCTGCACACACCTCCACTGCCATCTATGTTTAAAAAGGCTGGGCAGACTTTCACAAGATCTCCTTTTTCCTGAAGCTGTTTATCACTGCATGGTACTGCTGTACTGCGCTGCACTAAACAGGACCAGAGGTCTTTGCAGCGTGTTGTCTGGATCGTTGGCGCAGAGCTGTACGCAAATGCTCAGGACATCCTGGCCAATCTGAGAGATTGTGGTAGAAGAGCCTTATTCAAGAAGGTGACCATGAACTTGATAGCCACTCCTGACAGAGCCCCAGTGTTGATCTGTGGAGAGAGGAGAACCTTCCAGAAAGAAAACCATTTCTGTAGGACTCCATCAATCAGGCCTGAATAGTAGAGTAACCAGATTGAAGCCACTCCTCAGTAAAAAGCAAACGACAACCCACGTGGAGTTTGCTCATGTGGGTTGAAGGACTCTCAGACCGTGAGAGTTCCCTGCTCTGATGAAACAAAGATAAAACTCTTTGGCCTGAATCATGTCTGGAGGAAATCAAGTACCACTCATCACCAGGGCAGTACCATCCCTACAGTGAAGCATGGTGGTGGCAGTATCATGCTATGTGGATGTTTTTCAGGGGCAAAAACTGATAAATTAGTTAGGTTCAAGGAAAAGATGAAAGCAGCAATGTACAGACACATCCTTGATGATAACCTGCTCCAGAGTGCTCTGGACCTTGAACTGGGACAAAGGTTCATCTTTCCACAGGACAACAACCTTAAGCACATAGCCGAGATAGCAAACGAGGGGCTTTGGGACCAGTCTGTGAATGTCCTTGACCGGCTCTGCCAGCCTTGAACCTCACTGAACATCTCTGGAGAGATCTGAAAATCGCTGACCACATCCAACTCGATGGAGCTGTAGAGGTTCTGCAAAGATAAGAACAGGCCAGAAATAGGTGTGCTTAGTCTTTTCTCAAAAAGACTTGAGGGTGTAATTGCTGCCAAAAGTGCATCAGCAAGGTCTGTGAATATTTATGTATATTTTATATTTTTGTTTATTATTTGTATTTGTATTATTTTGTCATTATGGGTTTGTGCATGTAGAATTTTGAGGTGAAAAATTCATTTAATCCTTTTTGGAATAAGGCTTTATGGATCCACCTTATGTCTGTTTTCATTTTTTGTCCATAGAAGCAAGGGATGCATAGCCAGTATAATTGTATTTGCCCTGCAGCACAACAACAATATAGTCTTCTTTAGTCTTGAAACGGAGAAATTAGATATGACATGTTATTTTGAGGGCTCGTAGGTGTTAGATACTTTTGTTACAGCCAAGTTTGCCGAGCTTTTTTTCCCCCTAAATGTTTGACTTTCCCATCGTACGTATTAAGCTGTGCCATCATTTGTTTTAAAGTCAGTTTGTCGACTTTACAGAAATGTAAAGTCAAGCTGAATATGCAGATGTGTCTTTTTTTCCTAGACAAGGGGAGACGTGTGTGGTAAATCCTTTTTCACATTTGCGTGTTGATATTTTCTACATTTCCAGCCTCCTGCTGACAGAGTTATGGCCTGCAGGCTGTGCCTCGTTCTGCAGGAAATTCCACCCTCTTAGAGTAAATCACATTTCACATTTGACATATCTCTATGTATTTTTTCAGTAATGCATGTCCTGAGTAGCAGCGTAGTGCACAATGACAAGTCAAGAGGATACTCCACAGTCATTCTCAGTTACCGAGTCATCCTGGCTTGAACTGCCAGCTGGCAATTGCAGGCACAGACTTCCAGGCCGCATCCTCCGTACAATACCGAAAGCCACTCTGTCGCTGGATTTATTAGATCTGCGTCTAAAGCTAGAGATAAAGGAACCAATTCTTCATCGATCCTCAGCTAGGGTGTGGAAAAGTGGCAACTTTTGCCTGAAGAGCAGAGCTGGCTGTCTGTGGAAAATCTTTTGGCTTGATTTGAGAGCCTCTGTGACTGCATACATTCAGTCCTGACAAAAAAAAGGTAGGTGGAAAGAGCAAAGGGAGGCAATGAGAGAGAAAGATCCTTATTCCTTATAGACAGCCCATCCGCCCTCATGACCCTGCTGTCTGATTGGACTGTCAAACTGTAATAGAAGTGATTGAGAAGATGTGAGAGGAATTAGGCATAGGGGGGAAAAAGTGGAAAAAGACTGACCACCACCTGCAGAGAAAATGAATCAAATGGAAAGAAGATATAGACGAGAGACAGATGATTGAAAAGTAGGCTGCAAGATTAAAAGCCAGGGTGGCAATAGATAAGAGTAATGACAGAAGGGGGGAAAAGGCAATGCGAATATATTCAAGTTTTTATTGTGGACAACCTCGAAGTACTCTACAAAGACCATACAGAGATACACAGGAAAAGGCGAGAGCTCTCAAACGGGAAATCATCAAAAAACATGTTTTCTTGGATCAGTGTTGGTAGGACCTTGATGTAAAAGTTTTCAGGAGGATCAAAGGTGTCTCGCAGTTTTACAGCCGGCACGCTTCGTGTCCTCATGAATTATTAAATAAACTTCGGATTGATGCGGGAGGTGAGAGGGCTGGGGAAGAGATGAAGATAGAGAGCGCCGCAGCAATCAGTAGCACAAATAGTTAAAGTGCCATGCTGGTGTTTAAACGCTGTTTGTCCCTGAAGCAGGAAAATTAAGTTAGAAGTCAATGAATACTTGCACTGAAACAGGTCATACTGGCCAAAAATGCCCGAGTGCACCAAAACAGAAATGGAAAGTAATAAGCTGGGTCTGATGCCCAAACCAGCCTAAGCATTCATTTTCATCATCTCATTTCTCACTCATGACCTGATCTTTGCCATCTTTCAAACTTCACGCCTAGCACTCATCAGTCACTGGTACAACCCACTTTGATCTTACGTGAGCCGAACGAGTGAAACTGCACATTCTGTCAATGTAAAGAAGCTTAACTGCACATTTAATCCCTGGGATATCTTAATATAAGATTTAAAAAAACTGTGATTAAACAAGCACATCTCCCTTTTCTACATGACAAATGTGTAAAATTGCAGGAAAAACCTCTGGTAGCTCACTGTCCACACGGTCCTGTAGTTTTAAAAGTATCAATTTTGTTAATTATCCACTTTGGTGTTGTATGAATGGCTGCGGAGGACGTTACCAGAATCAAAAGCTGTAAAACTTACAAAAAATAGAGTTAAAAGCCACAAAATGTGTGCTGTCCTTCATATTTTCCAAAGCCGTCCAGCGGGCCTGATTGGAGTCTTTGGCAGGATGATTTTGGCCCCCAGGCTTTATGTTTGACACCACTGATCTAGAATGTGCATGATTCTGGGCTCGGACTTCTGCAGTTTTAAGCTACTGAAGAGGAATTATGACTTTTATGTTCAGTGACACACTGAAAAAGTCAGTGACTACAACAGTACTTTTTCATTTTTGGTACACTGCTATATTTTACTACTTCTGACCACAGTGACACTCATAACACATTATTATATGTATAATATATAAATGTCACCCAGTCAGCTACAATTTATACAGCTCTTATTGTTTGGTGTTGGTTTATTAGTAATCAGGGAAAAAACACTCTCTTAGAGATCCACATAATCATTAAGCATGAAGAGACCCCTCATAGGTCTTTGTACCAAGACACAGATGTCAGGCTGTGATTGGACCATCTCTGTGCTCTCACAAAGCTTATTAAAAAGGTTGTAAATAGCAGGTTTAAGTCTAAATAACAGTAAAGACTTTTAGTTTGCTTTCTACAGCAGATTTTCCTGCACAGTGTTTCTGTCAGCCTTCCACAAGCCTTGTCATGGATGATGTCTCTAAGCGGCAAGTGGCGTTGTGCCAACATGCACATCCTGTGTGGTAAATCATTAAGATGTTTACTCATGATTAAAGATGTTCTTTCTGCCTGAAAAGCTTCAGATGTGTACCACGGTACACTAAGAGCAGGCGTAAGATGGTGTTTGATAAATGATTCAACACTCGGCTAATCAATTCCCACAAGATCCCGGTTGGTGCTTTGGATTAATCCATTACTCAGTTATGGGTTGTATCACAGAAAGTGCTGCGTTTGTTTGTGCAGGTCCTCGTGGGACACGAGCTGACCTCTGTGTGTGATCTGTTTTTCTGATCTTTACAAATGAGATGAAAGCAGCAAGAGTGAATCCCATGAAACGTCTCTGGGTCTTCTTTCGCAGATTCTTTGGACAGACGCTTCATTTTCTGTCACTACCAATTCGTTTTTAAGAGAGAAACTAAGAAACCCATGATAATTATAAAAAAAATGGTACTATAAAAAGATGCTTATTCAATTGATTTAAGCTACATAAAAGTCTTCTTTTATTCCTAAAACTAGGTAGACCCAGAAAGAGGAAGGGAGTGTGTATGAGTGTGTTTCTTTGTGCGATATCAAGCTTGCTACCAAGTCTTGGTGCATGGATCAGACTGGCATGGACAGGTTTTCAGTCTGGAACATAACTGTCACGCTACCTGCTATAATGTCTTGCTTTGATTGGCCTTAATTGATCTAATTTAAGTTGTTAGAGCTTTCTGAATTGACGCAGCCATTATAGCCACTTTGAGAAATTGCTAAGTACATGTCACAACGATCATGTGACACCAAGTTAATTCTGGCAACACAGAATGGTCTCATAGCTTAATAAAGCTGAGACAATCAGAACACATGACTGAATATTGTCTCCTACACACTGTGCTCTATAGAAGAACAAATGTTGACACAGGTTACATTATGTGCTTTAAGCAATATTGAGCACTGGAACATCTTTATGAAAGTGAGTTTAATGCACTGCAATCCAAGGAACCACATGCCACAAGCTTATTATGCCACAACGCAGATACTTTAATAATTTACGAAATCCCGCAAACACCAAACAGCGACTGTCCCTCGTATGCGTGTCTCAGCCATGACTTGACCTTTCCCAAGTGGGCCTTTTTCACAGCAGACACTCTGACTTGTCACAGTGGGAAAAGCCTGGGGGCGTTAGTAATGACTACAATCTACTTAAGGGAGGGCCTGCTTTTGTGAAACATCAATACACCTGTGCTTTCCCTGGAGCCCCGAGTCAAAAGGTCTGCTGTGAAAAATCACCTTCCAGCAGCCTGCCTGTGCTTAAAACACTGCCCCATGTGAACGCAAGATTAAAAGAAAAAATCACAGCAGGAAGTTCATTTAAACCAGTTCAGTCCCAGTCGATTTTCAAATGAACAAACTCAGATTTTGAGCTTTGCAGATGCTTAATCTACAGTCTGTTTCTCTTTAGAGTTTGACAAGCAGCTATTTAAAGTATTAGTTTGGCATTTGGGAACTGTACTTGTTATTTATTGATTTTAATGTGTGGTGATTTGCTATCTTTGGACAGAGGCAGACTAGCTGTTCCCTTTCCTGCTTTTAGTCGTTACTGTTAAGCGTCTGATAGCCATGGCTTCAATCATCACCACCAACAAAAAGTAAAAAATAAGAAAAAAAATCCCCAACAATCTGTAGTTTTTATCTCTGCCTTTAATTGTGCCTTATAACAGCATAAGGAATATAATATTTTCCATGAGCTAGTCAATACACAAACACCTCATGAACGCAAGATCGTAAGATGGTGTTCCTGACTTAATGGGTGAAAAATGTCCGATAAACTATTGACATTCCAGAACTGGAATGCAGTAGGAAGAGCAAACACGGCTAATCTGAGGTGATGATCATTGCTCCTTTAAACCTCCTGAATGGGTTCACATTCCCGCAGCTGCCCAGATACTATACGCTCCAGCGTCCTCCTCATTTGAATATGAAAGGGCAGTGGAAGCTTACATCAAGATGACTGATTCTGACACGAATGTCTGGAGACTCATTTGTCATTTTGTGTCTCAAAGTTCAGAACCCTGAATCTGTCTTTATATCAGAAGACCAGCACATTAAAGATTTACTAATTAGACCTCTGTGTACTATCATAAGACCTGAGTCAGAACTGGCTGCCAAGTCTGTAGAAAATGCACGTTTTCTGGCAATTGCAGCTTTCTAGATACTTCCATGTGCACCTATACTAGCATGTGGCAAACAGGCTGTCAAAAAACAGTTGCATACTTTAAAGTTGCTCACTGTTTGTGCACCAAATGCCCCACTAATTGTAGTCATGTATTATTTCCAGGGCTAATATACCTGTTTTCCCTCAAAGAATATGAGATCTGATGTATTTTTCAGGATAATTTTTGCATGTGTGGGCTCGCTGATTGGTCTCTCATCTTGTTTCACTGTCTGCTGGGTCTGTTTCCTATTCTCCACAGCCTCTTTAATCTGATGTTGAAATGTATTCCTCTCACATGAAATTATTTTTGCCTGCTGCCAAGACATAGTAACATGATTTTCTGTCTTAGAGGCATTTTAGTCTGCAAATTTTAAGTTCCCCTACTCTGCTTGATGTTTCTGTGAACGAGTATGGACTACAAGAATCTTTCTTCTTAGATGAGAGGCATGGGATTTAATAAATCATACCTCATTTCTTTTCTGTTTCATTTTTTTCACCTTAGGGGGTGTAATAGAAGCTGCCACATTCTGATGTAGAGTTTTTACAGGGGATGGATGGCATGTATTTCATTACTGTGTGATTGTATAGAGCTATGGCTCTATACTATGGCATAAAAAAGACATTTTCTTCCAGAAAACTCCTGCTCACTGGATAATTTCTCTCTTTTTTTGGCCATTCTCTTGTTGTGTGGAAAAATGCCAGCAGAGCAGGCGGTTCAGCAGGTCATGATGACCATGTCTCAATGCCTAAACGCATTGAGTAGCTGCCATGTAATTGGCTGACTAGACATATGTATTAACAAGTGGTTGAACAGATGCAACTAATAAAGTGGCCGTTCAGTAAACATATGAATATCTCTCATACTGTTTATATCCGTGAATCCGTTTCTGAATACATCTTTAAAATTGGTACATTTATTTGGACAAACATTAATCGAAATAATTCTGATCTGTTTTCCCCGAGAAAGTCAAAAAAGTGCCTCGTGCTTGTTGTTCTTTTTTTCCTCGCTAGCCTGGTTTAAGATTAGCTTCACGAATGTCTTCGGCAAAAGCATGCTGCTAATACACAGGCTAGTGTGTGTGGGTGGAGGAGGCCAGTGGAGCAAATTGTTGTGCTGTTCAAAAAAAAAAAAAAGAAAGAGGAAAAAACATGCAGAATATCTCAGACATTGCATTTGTATTACACCAGTTAAATTAAATAGTTACACATTTTCCTCCCACTTCAATAAAATACCCAATAATAAAAAAAACAAATCCCCCAGGCACAGGGCGCATGTAAAAATGTGGTTCTTCTGAAACTAACAGAGCAGATTGTGAACATTTGTACTGTGCAGGTCAATGAGTTTCCTTTCATTGCTACGTTCACCCTTTACAATGTGCTATTGCTACACTGAAGCACCACTAACTAAAGTGGTAGGAATATTAAAATAAAATCCTGTTACACTTTTTCTGTCTTCTTGCAAATCTTAAAATGTACTTCATCTTAATCTCACAGCTAATAGAACCCAGAGTTGGAAACACAGGCGCTCTGCACCACAGATATGTTAAGGAGAAGCTTCAAAAACTGATATTAGTCTAAAATTGGACATTGTGGTGAAGCATCGTGCTTAGACAGTTTAATCTTGGGTTACAGCTTATACAGAACTTACCTCCACCTGTTAAGAGAGGGGTGATCTCTGTGTTCCAGGAGCAGTGGAATTAATACGACAGTAAAAAACAAAAAACAATTAACCTCACATAAAATGTCCCTTTGTTTTGTTATTTTTTCTAGTTTTTGCCAATGGACTGAGGACCTCAAGTGGATGGCAAATGAACAACAACCATCTATGTGAGTGCCAAATGCCAGGAATGAAAAGGTCATAACACGCTGTGCTAATGGGGTTTATCAAGCCTGACATAATTGGCCTTGCGTTCCATCTAACGCACAATTTCCCCCATTCAAAGAAAAGCAGCTCTGGGGAGCTGCCATAGATTGAATGGCTAATAAATGCAGTCCTTTTATTTTAACCTTTATGTTGTCTGACTAAGTGTGTGAGGTCTCATCTGACTATCTGCCAAATCCTCAGGCCAGCATTCATTTGGGGGATGCATGTTGTTGAAGACTGCGTTTCTGTAAAGCTTTTTATGATAATGATAGCAAAACGCTCCTTAATTGGATCTCACTGAAAGCTAACACGGCACAGTGAACTGAGCTGAAATGCATCACAGCCACTACAAACAGAATCTGTGTGGTTCCCAGTGTGGTTACTCAAAGACTGTTTTAACGCTACATGTGGAATCCTTTCACTGTAAATAGAAATGAAACCTGAAGAAATAATACGTCGAACGTCGAAACAGTGCTGACCTTTCACCTTTTTAATGAAAGCTTAAAAAACTGCAGTAGTTTGTTCATATTTTGTAATAAGTCGACACACATTTTAACCAAGTATTTTTGTAAGTTAAGTAAGTTTTCTTAACTGCTTACCCAGCTACAGTTGAGTTCAAACAGAGACTGGAACAACCATTTATACCCACATCCACACCTTCTTCCACAGCTACATCCTCAGTTAACCTTACACGGGTGCGCTGGACTGTGAGAAAAAACCGACCCACCTGTTGAAAACAAATAATGACTCATGGAGAACATGCACATGAAAGCTCCAGCTAGGCAGCAACCCTCCTGCTGTGAGGCAACATTGCTAACAAGTGTAGCTCCACCCTCCCAGGTCCTTCTGTTAATAAATAATTATAATAATACAATATTGCCACAGTTTATCTATTATTTCTACTTTCAACCATGTAATTATTACTCATGTTGTCTGACTTTTCCATCACTGTGTTTGGTTAAATACTCCAGTTACTTAATAACTGCTCAGCTAATTTATCACTCTTTCTTGTCCATTTCTAGTTAACAGGTGGGTTACAGCTGTGAGCTGAAAGTCAACTTGCTCATTTTTTAAACGTTTTGTGATCAGTGTCAGTGTTTAAAAGAATTCAGGAAAATGGAAAATGGATGCAGGTTGATGGAAACGTATACAAACAAACATACATACAGCCACATATTGGTGACATTTTGAAGCAGAATGATCAGATTTGGATTCATCGATACATAAGATCTGTTGCTGCTATTTTTCATTTCAGCTGTTGTGGAATTTTTCATATTTCAACCTTTTCTCCCTGTTTTCCTTCCTTAAAAATGGCTACTGTTCATCTGGATAGTTTTTTAGGTTTGCCATTTCTCCATTTGCCCTCAACTTATCCAGTTTCCTCAGATTCTTCAAGGACACACTGCACACCAAGCTGAGATATGTGTTTAGTTATCAGCTGTTTGGCGATCATCATGTCAAAAATATCATGTCACACTGTGTTATCGTTGGCATTTTCAATAGATTCAACTTTTTAAAAAATGGGAACAAATTATATTTTTTGTAACAGATAAAATTTATAGCTGGTTCTTTACTAAACGTTCTGTTATGTGTGTGTGTGTGTGTGTGTGTGTGTGTGTTTGAGTTGGTTTTCATGCTTGAATGATTCATAGGTCCGTGTTTGGTGACTTAACAAACAAACAAACAAACAAGAAAGCATTCCTCTGGTCAGGTACAAGGACTCGACTGAAAATAAAGAAACAAGCAGTCAATATCCAAAGAAACACTTCGAAAGTCCTTCATGGAGAAGTGGAACTCCTTGGAAGCAAAATATAAAGAGATGAGTGGTGGTTCAAGATTTTTGCACAGTATTGTAATTAGGTGGTCCACACACTCGCTGGCAGTTGCAGGGCGTCGACCCCTTGCTGGGTGTCCTGAAAACATCCAATACTCGTCTTAAAATAAATTAACAGGTATGCATATAGACATCCAATTCACAGTGGAGTCTTTTTCATCCGCTGCACGTTGGGTATGAACAGGTAGGGGGTATTTAAATTGAATTTCAAATGATCTATTTCATGCTGCTAAACACGGAGCCTTCCAGAATAATTCTCTGTTTGTCTGAAATGTATTTGAAATTCCTCACAGCTCGGCCTATTATTTTTCTCTTAAATAGCCTCCATTTTAATGAACACTGACTTGTTGCTTCAGGCGCTTTCCCAGGAGAAACAGAAGAGAAAAACTGTGAGGAACCTGTAATCACTTAAACTAATTAACTGCAAAGAGCCTCATCTGCATTACTGCACATGCATTTTGCTTATTCAATTAATGTTGAACAAAAATAAATAAATAAAAAATGTAATATATATTCCAAGCAGAAACAACTAAAATCCAGCTTCTCCTGATTTTTGTTTGATATTTATGGCTTTATGTGCTTTAAATACAGACTCTCCAAGGCCGTAAGGTGCTTTAATTTTGGAAACTGCGTGACAATTTCATTTGTGAGAATCATATTTGGGCATCCTTATTCATATCAAGCTGAAAGGCAGATCAAAAGAGATGTATTTATGCTCTGAATTACCAATGCATGAATGCAATGCTCTACTGTATGGTTGAAATGCGTGGAGTCATTGTGAAGTCTGGGCAGCATTGAAGACAGAAATAAATCTAAAGTGCTTTAGTCATTATTACAGTTAATTAGACATGGGAGCTGAGAAGGGACTGAAAAGAATGATGAGCTCAGAGAGGTGATGAGCCGAGCTCAAAGGAAACAATCAGTAAACTTCCGTGTGCATTTTCCCCTGTCAGACTATTACCACAAACATCTGAGGGTGTAGGTGATCATTTTAGTCAAAGGGAGTAGATGAGTCATTGTGTTTGTGATATTCTTCGCCTAGGCTGTGAAATATGGCAGGATATGAATTTCAAAGTAATCATCTTTGTCATAATAGAGTCAAGGATGCTTTTTATGGCCCTTGATCATAATTAGAGTATCAAATGGTAGAGACACACCAACTTTTACACCCACGGTGAAAACAACTAAAACACCCACGCAGGAAAACAGAAAAACTTGTCTTGGAGTAATGGCTGACTTTGGTTTCATCGGAAGTACACAGTCAGTTTTATGTAAAGCACATTTTATTAAGTCTTTCAGTCTCTAAGTACACTCGCCGTGATTTCATTTTCAGTTTTTTAGCACCATCAACAGCTGAAATCATAGTTTTGTAAATGCCAAACCTTTAAAACGGTTGACAACCTGACAGAGGAAAAGGGAAAAAACCTAAACCTAAACTAAACAAATGTCACATCTTTTGTGGTACTTTGCAAGAAATAAAAAACAGAGTGACAGTGCAGTTGCACAACCGAGGTGCAGTTTGATCCATATTTTTTGCAGAGACAGTTGGTAAGAACAGCTTGCTCCGTGGTAACGTTATTCTTTGTGCCTGAGGCTGATTAGGAGAAACAGCTTATCTGAACTCCACTTCCCCCTCTCAGGATGTCCCCCGCTGGACCGCACCACCTTTTGTAGGCTGCCAGATCCAGAACCTTTGAATTCCCCCACAGATGCTGCTTCTGGAGTCTCAATGTGGGACCAGCTGTATCTCCATGGGACGGCAAATGTTAGGCAGCGAGGACACAGTAAACACCTTTGCAAAATAATGCCATGAAAAATATGTCCCAGTAACCAAAGCCATGCCTGTCATCACTCTAACAAGGCAGAACAGCAGTGATGGATTTAATAAGCCTATTGTATATTCAGTGCAGTCCAAAGGTCTGTGGCCAGTAGCAAATAATCTTTGTCGTTTTAGTTCTTAACTTAATTGACAAATTGGCAAATGACAAAATGAGCTTAATAATTTGAGCAATGGCTTAAGTGTCTAATGAAATATACATGTGTTTGAGAAAGTTTTGGTCTGCAGAGTACACTCGTTGCCCCAGCACAATGTGACAGTGTTCCAGAGAGCTTCTTGTAATGTCTGGAGTGTTTGGCTTTATGCCCCACAAATCTTTAATAATGGTAGAGGTTAGTGGCTGATGGTCACTTATCACCTTCCTGAGTCTGATTTAGATACAACTTATCTGTTATCTACAAAGCCTTTTAGAGAAAGCTTCAGTCTAGTCATGATCTGACACTTGAGGAGTCCCTCTTCACTTAGAATGACAATTTGACTTATGATAGTTTCACTTTGCTTTCATGCCATGTTTTATGTTATAACAGCACTACTTAGTGAGAAATGTTCTGCTGGCAACCAGAGGCACAGTTTAGAGATGATGAGCAATCTATTCAATCTGATTCATTTGAACAAGGCTTTGAAGAGCTACTCAGAGCTACGCTGTGCTCCAATGGAAGGGCTCAGCTCTAGGAAATCCAACCCTTTCTTCAAAGGGGTAAAGATTTTGGG
>NW_005187662.1:516460-557579 GCF_000239375.1 Pundamilia nyererei | reverse complement strand
TTTTTTTTTGCAAATAAACGTACCAATATGTGCAACCTGTTTGATCAAAATAACACATTTAATTCTATAAATATAATTACTGCTATTACTGTGCTGTATGTTACTATATGTTAATAATTATTGCCATCCATGAATTTTTAAATTTACAGTTTTAAAATAAGAAGAAAAACAAGTAAAGCCCATTGTTTTTATTATTGTCTTTATTATTTTTCTATTAAGATGACAAATGCCAGCAACTTACATGCATTTCTGAACAGAATTCGTTTTAGTTGTTTAAATATTTTTGTTTCATTAATTTCTGACTTCAAATTTAGATTAAAAATGTGAAGTTTGTCATTTTTCTAATAAACAACAATATAAACAAACTAATAAACAGCAATACACATTATTTTTGTTTAACAAACTTTTGACATATTTTTAAAAACATTTTCCGTGTTTATCATGTCGTCTGGTAAGGTACAACAACAACAGCTTTAAAAAGCTTTGTATATATGCCCTCCTATGTTTGTGTCCGAGTCCAGAAAGGCGGTAGAAAATATTCAATAATGTTAGACAGATAAAAAAAAAACAAATCACGAATTTACAGTCTTTTGTTCATTTCATGTTTGTCAGTGTCGGATGAAATTTTGCTTGAAAATGTGCGACCAAAACGACTTTTTTTTTTCAAACATCACGTTGATTTCCTGTTTGGCCGAAAGGGGGCGGAGTCAAAAGTCTGCCGTAAGGTCAAAGTGACGGGTAGGAAATGTTTTTCTTTTGCGGTTTTCATTGTAGGAAAGTAGGCGAGAGGCTCGCTTTCTTCTCTCAGCTGACGACATGGACCCTCATATAGTTGGACAGCTACAGTAAGCCAACCTGCCGGCACGGAAAGAAAACATTTCTGTAAGTCAAACTTTCTTTCCGCTATAGAAACCGCTTGACACTGTGTTTGCTTATGTGTCATTACATTGTAACAAACTTTGAACTTTGACATTTTCTCTATGGATCAAAACATCCCAACTGGTTCCAAAAAAACTTTCTGAAATTCTCCTTCTGCAGCACACAGCTTATATTTCAACCCTAATTATGGTCATGTGAATGTCACTGTCCTCTCTTTCTCCCCTCATTGACCTTTACTCAGCTCATGTTATGTAGACTTTTTTTAAGAAGAAGAAGACGTGCCCTTTCCACTAATCTATACTGACAGCTGCCGTGTCATATCTCTGTGGCAGTTTAACAGAGTTTGCTGCTGACTGAGCTTCAGCCATGGTGCAGGAGTACCAGTCCCCTGTTCGGGTCTACAAGCACCCGTTTGAGTTGATAATGGCGGTAAGTGACGTGCTTATATTGAGGAATCTTTTAAATTCACAGATTGTGTGCGTATGTATATATGCAGCCTTCCAGCTCACAGCATTGAATATGAGCTTCATATTTGCAAAATATCCTTTATACACAAACTAGGGATCAAAGTTTGGCAATCTGCTTTTCACTCTAGGGCACTGACCTTTTGCAATCCAAATGCTGTTCAGCTTTTCCTCTCATGAAAATAAATAAATTTTAGATTTCAAAAAGTTTTCCAGCTCATTCCATGGTTAGGTGGCAATGTAAAAGAGACCAGACACTTTCAGAAAATAGTCAGTAGCCTTGTCTGTCTCATTTTTGATATTCACTTACTTGCAGTCTGTACTGCATGTTTATTGACTTTACTGGAATGCTGCATATTTTTTCTTTCCTGCTCGTGCTGCTTTAAATACAATAACGTGAAGGGTGCTTTTCTTTCTTTTTGCATGAAAACACACAGCACAATAAAGACTCCTTTTTTCAAAACCAGACTTGCCATTTAGTGTTTGGCAACTGGCCTTGATGTTGAATGGTTATGCAAAAACCAGGGGTAGGCAACCTTTTTGATGACAAGTGCCATCTAAAAAAGTGCCATATCAACCGTTGCATTAACAATACGATAACTTGCTTCAGTTCCATGATGTTTTGCAGCTGTAAAAACTTTTAGAGTACTTGCTTGCTTCTCATATCTTGACACAGCACGTGTAATTGATTCAACTTTCTCTGCCTCATCCTTGAAGGTTTTTTGATGTTTTGTCTCAAAATGTCATTTAACACTGGAAGTCTGGCAAACAACACTCTCGAGGCAAAGGGCACATACAGCACGATCTTTCTGTTGCACAAAACCCCAGTCTTCTGTCCAAATTGGCATAAAAGACCATTAGCTGTATTGTCATTAGCTCTGTGTGAGCTAATTTGTGATGTGCATTGGTGGCTCAGCCTTAGATATTTATTTTTAAATACACCTTCTCAGATTATTTCACTGCATGCCGTGCCATCACTTAACCCTTGCCAAGGGTTGCCGACCCCTGATATACACACTCATCAGCCACTTCACTTGGTACGTCAGTTTAACTGCTCGTTTGGTGCAAATATCAAAAACGGACAAATTTCGGTCAATCTCGTTATTTCTTATCTATACAGAGTCTGGCAAATGCAAAGGTTGTGGGGTTTAATCAAGAATATATCAGAATGAGAAAGTCATTTAAGTAACCTTGAACGTGGCATCGTTCTTGTTCGGGGTATTTTGTAAACTGCTGATCTATTGTGATTTTTGTTTTTGCATTAGAATTACATTTCTTAGACTTTTTGTCTTATTTATGTCAGAAATCAGAGGAGAATAACCAGGCTGCTTTGAGCTGAAATGATCCACTCCTTACAGCCAAAGTCAACCCAGTATCACAGCAAAATGTGTAATAAACACACCCTGTCCACTTCTAACTTTGGAGAGGGAAAAAAGATAATGGTTGCATTACCGACAGGGGGAGATAGTATATTTTAAGCCAAGAAGTCAGTAGTAAGCAAAAACACATGAAGTACATTCAAGGGTCCTTAATAACCAGAAACAATTAAGCTAGGTGGCTAGTATATATTTACATGTAAATGTGTTAATGATGTCAGTTTAAATGCTTCCTCCCATGATTATTTTCATGTTGGCTTGAAATAAAGTATCTCCCTCTGCTGTTACTGCAAGTGCTACGTGTGTATATTTCATTTGTAAGGGCAAAGTGTGAAGTGGTGTTTTACATAATGCTGTAATACTGGGCTGCCAACGTAAGCAGAGTGCACAGCACAGATGGAGAAGAAGCGCACCGAGCGCTGCTCCAAATAGCCAAAAACAGGAAACTGAAGCTCACCAATATTTGACAACAGAAGATTGGAAAACATTGCCTGGTCTGATAAGTCTTGAGTTCTTCTGCAACATTCAGATGGTGAGGTCAGAATTTGCTGTAAACAGCTTGAAATCATGGCTCCATTCTGCCTTGTATCAGCAGTTCAGGCTGCTGGTGATGTAATGATTGTGGGATATTTCCATGACACGCTTTGACCCCTTTAGTACCAGCTGAATATTGTCTAAACACCACAGCCGACCTGAGTATTGTTGCTGACCATGTCCAAAGCTGTATGAGCACAGTTCACTGTACTCAACTGGCCGCCTCAGGTACCAGATCTCAGTCCAATAGATTGCACCTTTGGGAAATTCACCACAAAGATGTGAAATCAGCAAATCTTCAGCAACTGTGTAATGGTGTCATGTCCATATGGACTAAAATCTCAGAGGAATGTTTCCAGCGTCTCAGAAATAATGTTAGCTCTGAATGCAAAAGAGCGTCCAACCCAGTGCTAGTGAGGTGTAACTAATGAAGTGGCTGGTGAGTGTGTATTTCAGGTGTCTGTAAGTCATTCAGTGTGGTTGTTGTTTTCTTATCATGTGCTGCCTGAGCAGAGGTCGGGAGTTCTCGAGTTGTTTTGTAGGACGTTTTTTTAGAACAGCTGTAAGTTATGTAAGTGCCTCGCTGACCAGTTCTCTTATCCTTTAGAAAGCAAACAAAATGCAACGCTAAGAAAAAGAGGCTACAGCAGAGTTTGTCAGCAGAAAACTTTGCAGCTATATTTATTTAACTCACTTTCCATTATTCCAACAGTATTCAATAGTTACACAGGGGGAAAAATCCATTAAAATTCCATGCTATAACCTGGCTTTTCTTTAAATGGAATATTTTTTGTTATGATACTGATGCATTGCTTTCCCATCACTGCAAATTGCAGTTTTGGGCTAAAACCATAAGCACAAGAACACCTGGCAAAGCAAAAGTAGGACAAAAGAAAAATAAATACGGATTTCCGTGAGGGGCACCGTCACCTGTGTGGTCTGCTCTTGGTGTTTTCTCTTAAGTTACACATTAAGCCAAAGTGTTGCACAACATCCTTGATGAAGGGTTGTAGAGACTGCGATGCTGCAGCGGTTACAGTTTGCCGTGCAGCTGCTATACAGAGTTAACACAATAGACTGTGTGGATAACACCTACACCAAAGCCATTTGATGCTTCCCCATGGAACATTTGCAGGTCTGAAATTCTTCCTGCGTCACTGCAGGTTATTGAAAAGACTCTCAAAATAAGCCCTTTGTGAAAGCTAAATAACAGCTCCTTTAAGAAGAGAAAGAAGCCTGCGACAGCTTAAAGAGGAGAATCCAAATGAACAGCTAACATCCTCTTCTGCTCCCATTTACCTCAGAGCTTCTCATTAGCTCCCTCAATGCTACTGACAGCTGTTGTTCAGGCTAACAGTGCTAATCAGTGTCCTGGATATTACTGAATGTTTAACCTTGACACCATTGTTGTTCCTGTCATGACATTTCTTAATGACTTTCCGGGGCCTTTATGTAACAGAGCTAGGTGCCTGTAAACGGACGACACTTGTAGAAATGCATTTGATCAATATCGGCAGAAGAGTAAAACATGATTTGAATGAGCTGAAAAGTGCTGTCTGTCTGACGTTTGGCTTACACAAAGTCCTCAAGGCTTGCTTTGCCTAAAACACTAGAAACCCATGTCGTCGTCCTCCCCCCCCCCCCCCCCCCCCCTTTATATATATTATTAAATATTTTGTGCCTCCATTATGTGGTTATGCTCATAATGCTGAAGGGGGAATAGGCAGAACAGAGCTTTCAATTTGTCTGCAATCAGTGAAACATACTGTTTTTGTTAGTTTGCCTGTTGCACAGCGCCAGTCATTGCTGCTTAATTAGCACAGAAACATTTCCCAATAATTTTCTTAGTGAATAATTTCATCCTGTTGATTGGATTGTGCTGTATTGATGCGTGCAGGATGTGTGAGGTTGTCTGTGTGTGTGTGTGATTTTGAGAGTTTAGCTTTTTAAACTTTTAAAATCTTAAGTCTTGGCTGACTTAGTGATTTTACTGCTTAACGCAGTTCCTCAAGACATTGACGGCACTTTTCTATCCCATGGTGAAATGCTTATCCCTCTATCCGCGCCATTACACAGGCAGCTGTCCGTATCATAAAGGTCTAGTTCATCCCCTGCTTTTGCTTAGTTGTCAATAGTTTGCTATCAGAAGCTGCACTGCCCCTTGTTAAGTAACATCTTTTACTGCAGATCTTGAAACGCCTGCCTGGCAGCTCAGTAAATGCATACAGGTAGCCCTGGTGATAGTGGCGAGGGCAGATGGTCACATGCTTTGGTCTTTAAAACACGTGGCAATTACTGCTTGTAAATGCTGCAGGCTGTTGGTGTCTGCAAAACACAACATTTTAATAGGCATTTACATAAACTAAAGTTGCTAACTACAGAAAAAAGCACCCTAACCTGACACAGTAGTTCAGTGCTATAAATCTATTCAGTCAGCAGTTGTGATTATAGTTTTCTATAAGCAGCTTTCCCTTCCTAACAGTGAGCTACCTCACTGAGGCAGAGCTCCCAGTGGAACAAACTGAATGGACCCAGGCAAGCCATTAATACAGACAACATAATAATAAACCCAATCAATCAATTTTTCTATATAAATGTCTTTCAGGCCTACGTGAGACGGTTCCCAAAGTGTCCATTGATTCCAATGTTTGTGGACAGCGAGATCATAAGTGAGAGCCAAAGTGATGATGGATGCGTGCTGGTGACTGAGAGGCGCTGTACGATCGACATCGAAGCCCCACGACTTCTCAAACGGGTACTTCCACTCTGACCTTATAGGGGATGAGGGCGGTAAAGCAAAGGAATTGGTTACTATGATGTGATCTTTCTTTTGTGAAGTACAAAAATCAGATGCTCTTTATTTAGTGAAATACTTGTAAATGATGCATTTCAGCCTTGCACATGTTATTGGAGGATAAAAGATGTGACTTTTTGCAGTAACTGTAAATGTAGCATGTTTTGTTTCTTCTGCATGTAGATCGCCGGCGTGGATTATCTGTACTTCATCCAAAAAAACTCTCTGAACTGCAGAGACAGGACCCTCCATATTGAGGTTCACAATGAGACTTTTTCTAACAGAGTCATTGTCCGTGAGAGGTGCAGCTACACGGTGAGTCTGAGAGTCAAACGTGGTAATCAGGTGCTTAGAATGTGGCAGCGTGTAGGAGGTTTATTTCTTTGTTTTTATATAAACTTTTACAACGCCTAGTGCTTGCCGGATGGTACAGAGTCCCTGCTAAAGGCAATGCAGTATGTGGTGCATGAATTATTCATCTTAGGTGATCCTCCCATAGTGTGCTCAAGGCACTAAAGAGCTAGTGTCACCAGGTGTCTTTAAAGCTGCTGTTGTCTCAGTCAGAGTTACTATAATACTGCTCTCCCTGTTAAAAGATGCTTCGCACAACTTTTTGATGTCTGCTCTGTATCATGTGGCAGTCTGCACACAAGAAAGTAAGAATTTTGTATGACAGTAATTTTGCAATTACTGAACCAGCCACTTCATTAGGTATACCTTGCTACAGCTGCCTTCTCATCTTCTTTAACTCTTCGTGGCACAAATTCAATCAATTTTGGTTCATGTTAACATAATAGCATCACATAGTTGCATAGGTGCTCAATTGGATTGAGATCTGCCGATTGTGGAAACCGTTTGAGTTCGGTGAACTCATTGTGATGTTCAAGGAACCAGTTTGGCATGATCTGAGCTTTCTGAAATGATGTGTTACGCTGTAGTCATAAAGAGATGGACAACAGCAATACTCCAACCCATCTGGCACCAATTTTCTTCCTCATTCAGACGCTCAGTTTGAGCTTTAGTAGATTGTGTTGACCATGTCTGCATGCCTGTATGCACTGAGTTGCTACTAAGTGATTAGCTGATTAGATATTTACAGTAACAAGCAGTTGAAAAGGTGTACCTAATGAAGTGGCTTGTGAGTGTATGTGCAGTACCTGGCACCAGAACCTACCATTTACTTAAAAGGCAGTTAAAATTGTGATGACGAGATATGTAACCATGTATGCACTGATGTAATATTTTGTATTAAACCTCAGCTTGTGCTTTGTTTACATAACAAAGAGTTTGGTTGAACAGTTTGGTTCAAGTTCAAATTCATATGCGTGTCCTCTTCCACAGGTTCATCCAGAGAATGAGAGCTGGACTTGCTTCGAACAGTCAGCTAGTCTGGATATTAAGTCCTTTTTTGGTTTTGAAAGCACCGCAGAGAAGATAGCGATGAAGCAATATGCTAGTAGCATTAAAAAGGTTTGCATATTTTACTTCATTTGCCTTCATGTCTTGGTCCAGATGCTTCCCTAACTGTCAAAATTAATTCAGTCTTTCATTTCCTTCAACTGATGAAGGGTAAAGAAATTATTGAGTACTACCTCAGAGAGCTGGAGAAAGAAGGAGTCACTTATATACCTCGTTGGACCTCCACTGTTGACTCTGGGACAGTCACTTGGAGGCACCAGCTGCCGCCCCCCTCTGCTGCCAGAGCCATCCCAGTGAACAGTGCCAAGGACGGGCTGCACTGTAAAGACTCATCATGTTCTGCAGAGCTAGTGACCGGTTCCCCTGATGGTCAGTGTGTGCTCGCTAATCCCAGCAAAGGTTTAATATAAATGTCAAAAGATAACAATACATAGAGTGAATTTACCAACTGAGATATTAAAAGTGTGGGAAATAGATCAGTGGGTGATTTATACAGCAGTGCAGGAATCCTCCTATAACTGCACTGCCAAAAAACCTCAAACAAACAGAAGCAACATTTTAAGTGTTTGATAAAAACTCACCGTGTCTAATTATTTTCAAAAACGCTGAAATTGCACCATAGTCTTCAGTCTGTTGGATGCAATATTGTGTAACATTATGCTGTTATTGTGTTTTGGCCTGTAGACAAGTTGGATGCTGACTACATCAGACGTTACCTAGGTGATTTAACGCCTCTGCAGGAGAGCTGTCTTATTCGGCTGCGTCAATGGCTGCAGGAAACCCACAAGGGCAAGGTCACAAATAAACAAACACAGTTTCTTTCATTAGTGAACAGTTGATGCTGCGATATACAGTATGCCTTTATTTCTAAGACACTCATGCAACCTGTTATTTCCCTCTTGCTTCCACTCTTACTGTAGCTCAGTTTTGATGCTCAGACACATACAGTGCTGTGAAAAAGTATTTGCACCCTTCTTGTTTTCTTAGTTTTTTGCATATTTATCATGTTCATCAGATCATCCAGCAAATTTTAATATAGGTTTAATACAGGTAACCCCAGTAAATACAAAAGGCATTTTTTAAATTATTGTTTTATTTATTTAAGGAAAAAAAGTCATTCAAACCTCCCTGGCCCCGTGCAAAAAAGTCATTGCCATCGTCTGCAAAGTGTTACAAAGCCAATTCTAAGGATTTAGGACTCCAGTCAACCACAATGAAAGCCATTATCCACAAATGGAGAAAATTTGGAACAGTAGTGAACCTTCCCAGGAGCAGATGGCCTACCAAAATTTCACCAAGAGTGCATCAACAACTCTTCCATGAGATCGCAAAAGAACCCAGAACAACATCTTAAGACCTCCGGGCCTCACTTATCTCAAATAAGCTCAAAGTTCATGGTTCAACAATAAGAAAGAGACAAACAATGAACATTATGGAAGGTTTGAGTCCCTTTGCATCGGCATAAAACTAACACAGCATTTAATAATTAGAACATGAAACCAAGAGTCAGATATGGTGGTGGTAGTGTGATGGTCTGGGGCTCCTTTGCTGTTTCAGGACCTTTTTGCAAACGAAGCAAACCAGTTATTCAGTTTAGGGCGCAATTTCTTTTTCACTGCACTACATGCAATTTGCAAAGATTTTCACCAGCAGAGCATTAAAAAATGCTTTGGATTCATCAGCATCTTTAACGATGCACCTCTCATGTACAGATTCCAAAGGATCAGCATGTGCTACGCTTCCTCAGGGCCAGAGATTTCAACCTCGACAAGGCCAGGGAGTTCCTCTGCCAGTCACTGACCTGGAGGAGACAGCATCAGGTGGATTTCCTGTTAGACACATGGAAACGCCCTCAACTGCTCCAGGATTATTACTCTGGAGGCTGGCACCACCACGACAAAGGTACTGAGTGAGCGACGCTGGTTGATATTGCCATTATTGTGAGGCTTTTTTACTCCAGGCAGAGGGAAATTTTATCAGCTAATCTTAAAAGCCACAGGGATTTAAGCTTTTGTGTTTATATAGTTCTCAAACAGCCTGTTAATTATTGACTGCAAAGTCTGAACACCATATGTCTTCACTCCCATGTTTGGAAAAGGTTTCATTGCTTTTAACAGCTCAGCTGATCCAACTGATCACAGTTAAGACTTGAACACAGGATGTTCCCCTTGAGTGTTTACATGCTAAACCGATACCCTTTCTAGAGCGGTAAACACCAGCTTTGTTTACAGGTGGAAGTGTGCAGTGCAGTTTGTGATTGTTCACTGTGTTTCCTTCTCATTCAGATGGCCGTCCTCTGTACATTTTGCGTCTGGGTCAAATGGACACTAAAGGTTTAGTACGAGCCTTGGGTGAGGAGGCGCTGCTGAGACAGGTGACATAATTTATGACTTAATTTACATGGAAACAAAGCAAAAAGTGAAGATATTCTAAATGAAGTTGGCGCTTAACTGTGACAATGTTGCAGGTGCTTTCCATTAATGAGGAGGGACTGAGGCGCTGTGAGGAAAACACCAGAGTTTTTGGACAACCTATTAGGTGCCTAAATCGTATTTAGTTTAATCCTGCTCGTGTCCCATTGGTTAATGAGCAATCAGCAGTGCACTTTAACCAAAACAATGCGATGTCTGTTTTTATGTGTCGCTAGTTCTTGGACTTGCCTGGTGGATCTGGACGGTCTAAACATGCGTCATCTGTGGCGACCTGGCATTAAGGCGCTGTTGAGAATCATCGAAATTGTTGAGGCCAATTACCCTGAAACTTTGGGTCGCCTGCTCATACTGCGGGCACCGAGAGTTTTCCCTGTGCTGTGGACCCTGGTGAGAATAAACTGACTGCATCACCTGAATATGGAAGAATGCATAAAGCTGTAGAGTACAGATGCAGAGATTATAAATAGCTAAGTGCAGTCCAGCCATGCTGGAAAAATGAGCAACTAATAAACAAAGAAAAATCAATTTATGGACCAGGAAAGATGACTGTAAAACTAAAACCCATAGGGGCACATTTAATCTTTGCTGTATGCAGTAGCATGGGTGGCAGGATTGTAAGAAATTACAGAAAGAGAATGAGCTACTGGGACAATGATGTCAATATAAAATACTATGGATGCTTAGTAACACCATCAACCAGCTAACATGTGCATTTTTCAGGCTTGAATTATTCATTGATTATGGATTGGCTTTCACAGTCCATAATAAGTGACTTTGCCCTTTCCTGCATGCTCTCTCGGTCTCACCGCCAGGTCAGCCCCCTTATTGATGAAAACACTCGTAAGAAGTTCCTTGTTTATGCTGGAAACGACTACCAGGGTCCAGGAGGTTTGGTAGACTACATCGACAGAGAAATCATCCCTGACTTCCTGCAAGGAGACTGCATGGTGAGGTTAAGTCTTCAGCTTATTGACCATACCTGTGAAAGTCAGTCTCAGCCCAGCCAGAAATATGCATATCATACCTGCAGTATGTGGTTTCACCAGCATGTACCAGTTTAGCATAGCTACATCTGGGTAGACATTTCTCTACAAATCCAGTGAACATCACCTTGCACTTCAGGTCCTTGACCCTGTGTTGTTTTGTTATGAAGAAATGATATATTGGAGGCCTGTATAGATTTTTGAGCTGCAGGTTGTCAGATAGGACCAGAACATACTGTACCCACTAGCCAGTGAGCATCTGCCTCAGCTCAGCTGGCTCAGTTTTCTTTCCTTTTTTTGTTAACATAAAGGAAAAAAATAGCATCTGGGGCACATCACAATGTCCTTACAGGAGGACTCGCGTGTTTGAATTCTGTGACAGTTCAGTCAGTTCTGTGAGCACTCAACAAGTTGTTGCTCAGCTGCAAACGTGAAAGTGAAAGAGCTGTAGCTAGTTGGAACTATAAAATGGCATTTCATACTGAGAAAGGTTATCCTTTAACTGAACCTGCATATCTAAGTTCATGGCATATGAATTGCAGTAAAACGTATTACATAAGATATTACTTTATTACACTATGCTTATTGTAAAACAAGCTAGTATGTCTACATATATTTTGATATATATTAGTAAGCGTTCTGCTTTAATCACATTTATTTCTTCTTCTTCAGTGTGACATTCCTGAAGGAGGAATGGTTCCCAAATTTCTGTACAGAACAGCAGAAGAATTAGAGAGTGAAGAAAACCGCCTGTTGACTGATTCCATCTATAAAAGTGCCAGTATCTACAAGGGGGCTCCATACGAGGTGCAGTCTCAACTTTTATGCTTTGCCTCCAGTTTTCTGACAATAAGAGTTAACAACAGGGCAAGAAAGGCGACATTTCTTTGCGTTTAATAGAGTTTATGCATTGTGTAATACTGCCACTTACTGGAACAACTATGCATTGCATGCTTAAAATATATAGCGTGATTAATGAATTGCAGTCTTCTGACCTGTGTTTCTAATCTTCTTACATCTTTCTACAGCTGCTGATAGAGATCACAGAGGCCTCCTCTGTCATCACATGGGACTTTGATGTGTCTAAAGGAGATGTGGTATTTAACATCTACCACTCCAGGAGAGCCCCTCAGCCTCCCAGAAAGGAAACTCATGGTATCGCTTCCCTAGGGGCTGTTAATCCACAGCTTATAGACAAGAGCTGGGTACTAGGCCAGGACTACAGCATGGTGGAGAAAGCCCTCATGTGTAGGGAGGGAGAGAGTGTGCAGGTGAGAGAGGACATAAAAAGCTCTTTTGATCTGTCTTTGTTTAACAGTCTCAGACAACCTTCCTTTGTCCCCGTTCGCCGTCTTAAGTGCTTAATCCTCCGTCACAGCGAACACAAATTGATCCTGCAGATTTCTCTGGTTTGAAACAGGGCTCCCACATAACACGCTGGCCCGGCTTCTACATCCTCCAGTGGCGTTTCCTAAGCTCCGCAGCCTGCGCAGCCTCCAGCATGCCTCGAGTGGATGATGTGCTGGCCTCTCTGCAGGTTTCCTCCCACAAGTGTAAAATCATGTACTACACCGAGGTCCTTGCCTCCTGTGACTTCAGGTCAGTTTGGTATTTTTATTTTTTTGGTGCTATACTGAGGCTCTTTTTCACTGCATGGGTCTTATGTAAGACTTTAAATATATATACAGGGACATTTATGCAAACTGTTTGTTCCTTATGCTTGTGCGCAAGCTGCCTTTTATTTGCCGCAGTGATTAGAATAATTGATTAGTATTTGATTGGGTGTAACTACGTCTTCAAGTTAAGATAATGTTGTTTGTCGATTTGTTTTTGTTTGTTTGTTTTTTTAGGGGTTCCATGACCAGTCTCGAGTCTTGTCACAGTGGCTTCTCACAGCTCAGTGGCACCACAACATCCTCTACTATTTCAAGGTAGCGTCTGTTAAGCGGACGCCCAGATGCAGCGATGACCAAACCTCACTTGTATCCACTGGTGCCTTCAAAGAGAATTTTGTTTTTCAAATATGAGCTGTGTCACTGAAGACTGATTTAGTGTTTCTACCGGAGTACATTAATAATGCAAATACCTGATGAAAATGCACTTTTGTCTTATATCCTTGCAATACGACAATGCATAAAATGAAAAAAAGGAGATGGCTCACACACAGTAGCGTTTATATATTCTTAGATTAAATTTTAAAAAAGCACACATGAGCTTCTGTCCTTGCGTCTGTTGTCCACAAGGTGTCAGTGCAGTCTGCTGGAGCTGCTCTCAAATCTGCAGCGGCCTTTCCGCTTGGAGTTTAACTCACAGTCTTCATTTGGTTGTGTATGAAATTGAAGGGAGAATTGTTCAGAATTGTAAAACAATAATAATCGATGTCTCTGGAGTGTCTTGCACCAAGTGTTTCGAACAGCACCTGCGCTGGCAAAGCTGTGCTGAAGCAATATCTTTGATTTATCATCGAGATTGTTATTGCTCTTAGAGCAAACGCTGAGGTTTTAGGAATGAGAAGCTGGTATGAAATCTCTTTTTTGAAAATCTGCAGCACACTCTCTAGATTTCATGTAATGTTTTTTGGGCTTGTTAGGCGGAGCTGCTGAGTTTTCTCAGGCAGCTAATTTAAATGCAATAAAGTGCAGCCTCTTGTGATCTGGCACTGGGCCAGGCAGACTACTGATTTACATAAAACTTTAATTTCCATAAACTTATCAGATGCTTCCAGCTAAAGCTTAATTGAATTTTCCTGCGTTATTATTATTATTTCTTTTTTTTGTCTTCTTGGTTGCAAACTCGTGTCATGTTGGTGTTTATCCCGGCACAGTCAGGTACGTGGAGGTTTTTCTTTTTGAGGCTGATTTACCAGCATCCTGACTTCCTGCTGCCATGCCGGTGCTGTTAGACAGAGAAAGTTCACCGACTTAGCCTGAAGCTTGTTTAGTGAATTATTCAGCCTGCTCTAACAACCTCCCAAAACCCACATTTTCCACACACAGAATAACACTTCTGTATCTTGATGTGCCTAATTTTCTCGTAAAAAATGTTTTTGTTAATATAACTGTTATATATTTTAAGGCCAAATTATTTTACTGGCTCACATTGGCTTGAAAATGTCTACATATGTAAAATTTCATAAGCAAATGAAATACTCGATAATGCATAACCTCATAATGTGCCACCTGTTTGGTTGACCTGACGCCACCTTCTGAGGGTGTCCTGGCTGACCTGAAGCCACAAATCACTCGGCTGATTAATCATTACAGCTCGTCCTGTGTGCTCACATGCTGATGTTTACTAGGTACAGTGTAATGTTAAAAGTGGGCAGGGGGAGGAGATGGGAACATTTCTTCTGCAGATATTTGTTGTAAACTGAATGAATTTCGACTTTATAACATCTGATAAAATGAAGAAAGATTAGAGATGTCCTGAATATCTATTCTAAGTTGTAATTGTAAGAAACCTGAAATGTTTTGAAAGATTTCAAGCTACTCACAAAAAATGGGAATCTCTCTCTGTGCTAGAAGAGATGTCTTAGGATCAAATGTATTGTCCAATATATTATATATTATCTCTCTTCCTCACCAGTTTTGACGAAAGAACTGATAAATGCACCTGCACTTTGACTTCTTATTACTTATTCGCTTGTTGCGCTGCTGAACATCCCAGATAAGTCTCCAGCAAAGTTATCTGGAATTTGCCTCCCCATAGGCACAAATGAAGACTCAATCCCCCTGTTATTTCCCTAAGACATTTCACATTCTCTCTCTAACCTGCCTCATAAGCGGCTGATTGAATGTGCTTTCCCACCACGGCAGAGATTGGACTTGTCTGAAGTAAGAGTCAAATTAAAATCAGTCTGGAATAAGACCGCAACCTAGAAGACTAGAACACTTTATTCTTTGGCGAGCACAGCAGGCAGGCAGGAGGAGGGCTGCATTCATAATATGCTGCTGAAATAGTCCTCAGACTTGTTACCGATATTAGCATCCCAGCCTTCACTGGGAATATGTACATGATAATGAACGATCTTTTCTCGGCTTTTCCAGACTCAGACATGGAAATAGGCAACACGGGGATGACTTTGAGTCTGTCTTTTTTTCTGTATTTACATCTCATGAATAGAAAAAATAAATAAATTACAAAAGGTAGGGAGGTTGTGCTTTGCAAAATAGTGATTCATGCACCGCTTACCCATGTCAACACACTCCTCTGAGTCTATTTGCAAGAGCTAACAAAGTTGATGCATTAAGAGAAGCCAAGGTCAGCTGATAATAGCGCCTAAAATACAAAGCGAAAAATAAAATAATAAAAAATAAGGTGGAAACCACTTATCGCTCAACCAGTTCTCTTTATCCACCACAGGCTTCAGCTAAAATGGATTTTTTTCTTGTTGAACTCGATAATAAAAGAGAAAACCTTATCAGGCATAAGGTTGTAGGCTCTCACTGTAGTGTGGAGCCTCATTAAAACCTAAGCCGTGTTTCATTTGCTTCCTTCTGACAATCTTGACCTTCCCACTAATTGAAAAGGAGAGCTCCGGATTAGTGCGCCACATTATTTTCCGGAGGCTTGATACACTGGCAGGAAAACTTTGCCCGGGATTGTTGGTCTCAAAACAACTGTGCGTCTAAATCGCGGCCCTGGTTTGAGTGTGATGTACGGAAGCTGAAAAACAAACAGTAAAACTCCTTCGTTTGAGTTGTGGACCTGTCTGATTAGCTAATCTTATATTGGCCTGTTTGAAATTCATTTTCTGACTTGATATACTGCTGGGCTTGATTAATATGTCCACAAACAAATAGATACAGTCACATCTGTTTATCTCTGATGTTTCATACCATCTCTCATATCGTGTTACATTGATTTCTTCCTGCTACAAGAGAGACCATCAATCTAGCTACAATTTAGGGCAATTTCTGAGCTCTGCCCTCATTTGCAACAGACTGTCAAGGTTCTGCTTTAAGTTGTGTTGTTTTCATCTGCGTTCGAATCACACCTGCATTTATTTCTCTGGGCTTCCTCGGCTCACTGACTGCTGTAGTTGACATTTTCATTCTTTGCCCTCTAATTGGTCACTGAACTGTGGAGGTCAATATGAGTTTTTGCCCCCCCCCCACACACACACACTCTTTTAAATGCTTTAGTGGAAACACTATAGCAGTTACTTATCTTTTTGCTTGTTTGGATCGATTACTAAGCTGTGCCGAGTAACTAATCTGTCTAATGTAAGAATGAACGACAGGAGACATCGAGCACCACATCGCAGTCCCGTTTATGACACAACCACAAACATGTTTTGTGCTGCATCCCTTTCCTGTAATAAAGAAGAGTGCCAACTCACACTTTATCATCATGCCATTGATTGAATCCTGACAATAGCTGCCCCAGGGTTCACATAAAATATTGAATTACTTTCCTCTATAAAAGACAACAGACCTCGAAGGCTGTGTGCAAATCAAATTAAGCCTTCCTCTTTAAAAAAAAAAAAAAAAAAAGAAATTTAGAAAATTTAGAACAAGAAATGCTAAATTAGCTAAAATTCATGCTGGGAAAACAGCAGTGGGAGCAATATGCTTGGAGACTTGTTAAATTTGAAATGGTGGCTTCGACTTGGAGCAGGCCTGCAACTACAAAGCATCTACAAACCAAAGTGATAAAATAACATGGCAATAAGACCGAATCAGTCTGTGTGATGATAAAATGATTAACGATGATAAATTGGACACATTTTCTGAAATTCCTCCTTGCAAACTACATCCATCTATCTGTCTATCTATCTATCTATCTATCTATCTATCTATCTATCTATCTATCTATCTATCTATCTATCTATCTATCTATCTATCTATCTATCTATCTATCTGATATGCAAGCCACTTGGCTTTAATATTTTCATTGGTTGAAGTCTGAAGTCAGACATACCACACTGATGCAGTTTAATAAAAATACCAGTGCTTTTCCTTCTATAACAAGTCAAAAACTCTGCTGTGGAAAGGACACACTACTGTATATTTTAACCTTCTGCATGAGGTGTGTCCTATTAAATGCTACCATGTGACAGGAGGGAGCTAGTTCTTCCTGCCTGATGGTGCATGTCCCTTCTATAGACAGTAAAGGTTCCTCTATACTACTTCATGTTAGATCATGGGTAATCAATAGTGTTTCTGCTGGCAAAGAGTAAATGTTGACATTCAGAGCACCTGTCTTTGCTCTCCTCTCGAAGCAAGCCTCACCACCAGCTCTAAATGAACACAGGGCTGCCTTGCTGAAAGCCAGACTGTTGGGGGTTGATGTGGGCACCTGCTGAGAGGCAGAGAGAATAAAGCGAGACAGACAGGTAGAGAGACTGACATAAAGGTGTGAAGGTAAGATTAAGGACGAGGGGAGCAGGACGATCAAGGCAAATGTAGATATTGAAGAGTTCTGTATATCTCATGGGAGCGTCTGCCAGCTCACCTGCCAGTCCTTTTTATCCTGTCAGACTTTATAGAGGGATGCCTCAGTACGTGGTGCCATCACCCCTGTATCCACTGCACATGCATACCTAAATTTTACTGTATTACCTCTTCCCTCTCTTTCCTATAGATGTCTCTGGCTTCTGTTTTTCTGTTCCTATGCTTTTCTGTTTCATTGTGTTAACGTCTCAGGACAGCCTGTTTTATCACCATTATCTTCATAAGCTATTGTACAGTAATCTTAAGTTATGATCAGTAAGCAGTGTTTTTGCCAACTAATTAATGGTGAGGTGCTTAGTTAATTAATCAGTTTGGCCTAGTCTTTAACCAGAAAATTAAATAAGATGCAATCATCTTCTGCAAACACTTTTATTCAAGGACATAAAAGGACATTATTGCTGACAAAACTACAGGTAATTTCATAAAATCATTTTATATTTCTCTTAACAGCTTAGGCTAAAATGTAAATAATTTTAAAAAATGAATATAAACAGCAATTCAGGTCAGTTCAAGACTCAAGGTGATACTATCAAATTATCTGAGCAGCACTTTAAGATGAAGACAGCAAATCTATGAGAACAAAAAGTGTCACCCAGTTTAAAAAACGGCAGATCGGCTTCTGCAGACCGTCCAGAACAAGTCTGGTCCCCGTGTCGTTTTAAACAATGCTTCACAGATGCATTGAATCAGAGAACAAGAGGAGATAAAAACACAGCCAAACTGTTGTCTGAAAATGTTTCCTGGCACTAGTGTTCACTGCTCTGTCTCCGTGTCTCTCTCCAACATTATGAGGTAGTTACTGTAAGCCAGGGCCGTAAGTGATCCCCAGATGCATGCTGGCGCTACACCACTCAGTGTGTTTGTAGCATCTAAGCCCTCCGTCCTTGTCTAAACTGCGTGTGTCAATGTGCTGTGTAATTAAAAGAAACTTTCCTCACAGTAAAGGGACACCTCTATTCTCAGGTGACAGTAAACTCATTTTCATTTGGAAAGAGATTAGTGGAAAACACAGAATGACTGTTTGATGCAAACTGGCACACACTGCGGCTCAAATTCCCTATAGCCCATGTTATGAAGAAATGAAGAGGCTTCTGCAACTTGGGTCCTGTGTGGTTCTAGATGTAGGTAAGCATCATCTTTTGTTTTCTAAAATGCTGCGCTTGTTTCAAACCCGATGACCTTCAAATCTGAATTTTACAGAATGTTTAATCCATCACTGGTCAATGCAATTCATAATTCGCTCCATGCTGCTTGAATTAGAATCACAAATTTAAATACCTTTAGAGAAAAATTCCCTCCCTGGCAGAGAATTGCACAACATGATTAATACCGCTGTCACATCTATCCATAAAATGTAAGGCTGTAGCCAGCAGCCAGTTAGCTTAGCATAAACAAAATCTGCCTACTAGCCCCTTAATGTTCAATAATTAACCCTCGTTTGTGTTTAATCCATAAAACATAAAGCCTGTAAGACTGAAAGGGAAGGCTGTACTAAGACTTGCTATGATGTATGGTTTAGAGACGGTGGCAATGACAAGAAGACAGGAGGCCGAGCTGGAAGATGCTAAGATTTTCACTGGGACAGGGGGACGGCTCAGGTTGACCAGTTTGGAGACAAAGAAATAGGACAAAGGATGCTGGATATAGAGCTTAGAGGCAGAAGGAAAAGAGTAGGATCACAAAGAAGCTGCTTGGATGTAGCGATGGATGCAGAAGGTTTGTGTGACAAAGGAAGAAACCCCCAACAGCCCAAGTCTATTGCAGTACAGCAAAAGCAAGATCAGGGTCACCTAATTCAGTCTCAATGATAAGTTTTATCAAAAGTTAAAGCCTAATCTTGAAGGCAAAGAGAATGTCTGTCTCCCAAATCCAAACTGGGAGCTGAGAGGAGCCTGAGAGCTGAAAGCTCTGCGTCCTATTTTACTTTTGAAACTTTAGAGATAGGAGTGCTCTGAAATGTGGCTACTTTATTGAATTGATATACCTTTATTAGTCCCACAAGGGGAAATTTCACAAGGCTGCCGACCTATTGCACGCAATGGCGGCGCCATCTTACCCTCCGACCATACATACATTACACAAAACATCACATGGGGAAGACAGGTCAGAGAGGTATAACAATGGAAAAATGCACCACATGAGGAAAGATAAGGAGAAAAAAATAACTCCCCCCAGACTGAGCTCCAACAGGGAGATCAGTTTGAGAACTTTAGAGTGAGTATTTTCCACCATGCAAATTTCCTTGAATGAAGACCAAAACATTATCATAAATGTATGCCAGCACTATCCCTAGCATCAACTAGGGATCCATCTACCTCTTGTCTCTCCCCTGTAGCCTGCATCATCTAAGACTGGAGTGATTTCCAGCCACCCCCTTGGTGCCTTTGTCTTTACACTTAACACTGAACATGTAAATAAAGAATGTAAAAGTAAAATCATTCTCTGTGGTCCTCGTTTGGGTTCTGCACCTTAGCCCATTTTTTCCACCGGTTTATCCAGTTTATGACATCAGGTAGGGAAAGACAAGCAGTTTAGCCATCACTGAATTTCATTTAAACAACTCATGTTTAAACAGTGCTGCCAGAAATTGGTTTTCATTTTTTTTATTATGCAGATATAAAAAAAATCTTTTTTAGTTAGTTTGACTTCTCTATGAATTTTAAAATGCCTTCTTATAAAATTGGGTTACTGTTCATGAGGAGGCTGTTTCAAGACTCTGATTCAGCTGGTTTTTGTCAGTCCAGTTGGGCAAACTGCATTTAAAATTATTTATTACTACAGGAGAATATAGTTGTGTTTGTCTGTGTAGTCTCCAAGCGCTTCGAGCTCCTCGGTTATGATGCATACAGTAATTGGGGAGTGATGAGTAAATATCCCCATGGAGCTCAGAGGTGCAGGGACAGGCAGATGCTGAAGGTGGGGGGTTTTGAAACAGCAGGCAGAAATGCACTAACAGAGTATGTCAGACAGAGAGATGGAGAGATGGGAAATTTTGCTGCTTAAATAGACCACCTAATTGACAGGGTATGCTTGGTATATCGTGTCAGGAGAGTGAGGCATGTCTAAAGCAATGCAGCTTGAGCTGAATGCCTTGACTAGGTTGGAGGATTTGCTCCATTTGGAAAGAAAAACGTGAATACAGTAATTTACTTCCTTTTAATGCTCTAACCTGTATTTGCCCTATCCTAGTATACTGCTCGAGGTTTCACCATGTCAGTGTTACATTTATAAACCTTTAAGGCAGGTGTTTTCAAAATGCAGATGTGGAAAATGTTTTTGACTGTCCCACCTGTAGTTGGGGAAAATTGCTTTGACAAGCAACAGAGATGAGATATAGAGCTTGACAGGTCTGCCTATTGTATGTGCCTGAGGGAAACTCATCACCTGTCAGGGCTAAAATAACTTTGGGCTGGTGTGTTACCCGTGTTTCTTGCCTTTCAGATCCTGATTTGGATATTGAAATGATCAATCTCCCCTCTCTGCTTCCACACGAGACCGATGCAGAGAGTCTCAACAATGACAGCTTTAACTATCACCACCCCCGCCTCCCCTGGCTAATCCTCTTTCTGTCCGTCTTGCTTACATGTTGTGTGAAGGCATTGTGCTTGTAATTGCCTTCAAGACTGGCTTAGGCTCTTGACCAAGGATCTTTCAGCTGTGATCTGTTAAGCCTATTACATACTTGTTGCATGCAGACACACACTACCGTGTGGATGAAAGCCTGAATGTGAGAGCCAATTTGTGGCACTTGCTTTGGCAACACTGCTACATCCTGTGTGCTGAAATTTAGTGCAAGTCTTTTGTTCTGTGGATCATTAGCACTTCAAAACAAAAGAGACAATGCAATGTATCGAGGGCCTTTGACTGTTAAAATCTGTTGGTTGTTGAATGAGCTTAAGGAAAGGATAAGACAAAAAACGTCAATTCATTAGATAGAAAAGAAATGAAATTTAATTCCGTTTTATTTATATAGGGCTAATTCACAACAACAAGTGCCTCGTGGCACTTTATATTTTAAAGTCACTACAGTATTAGAAGGAAACCCCAATAATCAGACAAATGGCCTGTATTTATATAGCGCTTTACTAGTCCCTAAGGACCCCAAAGCACTTTACATATCCAGTCATCCACCCATTCACTCACTGGTGATGGCAAGCTACATTGTAGCCACAGCCACCCTGGGGCGCACTGACAGAGGCGAGGCTGCCGGACACTGGCGCCACCGGGCCCTCTGACCACCACCAGTAGGCAATGGGTGAAGTGTCTTGCCCAAGGACACAATGACCGAGACTGTCCAAGCCAGGGCTCGAACCAGCAACCTTCCGATTACAAGGTGAACGCCCAACTCTTGAGCTACGATCGCCAACATCGACAACATCAATAAGCAAGCACTTAGCAACAGTGGGAAGGAAAAACGCAATTTTAACAGGATGGAACCACCTGCAGAGCCAGGCTGAGGGAGGGGAAAAGAGAACAATGAGACGAACTACAGGAGAGAGCGCACCAGAGTTTAATAATTGGTAATAATTAAAAACAGTAATGTTGTATGAACACACAGAGAAAAGATGCAAAGAGGTGAAAACAGCTGAGTGAAGAGGAAATGCTCAGTGCATCATGGGATGCATTGAACATTTCCCTCTCAGCAGTCTAAGCTTATTACAGCATGACAAGTGGTGGATTCAAGGTCACCTGATCCAGCCCTAACTAGAGGCTTTATCAAAAAGGCTCATCTTAAAAGCAGAGAGTGTGCCTGTCCCCAAATCCAAACTGGGAGCTGATTCAACAGAAGAGGAATCAGGAGTCCCTCCCATTTCACTTTTGAAAACTCTACAAACCACAACAAAGCCAGCAAGCTGAGAGCAAAGTGCTCTGAAATGTGGCTACTTTAGGAGAAGCAATTTCATTTTTCACCATTTGTTTTGATCTTTTATCAATACAAAAATGAGAATCTCCTTAATTGAAGATCATAATATCATTATACATGTACGCCAGCAACCAGCTGAAGGGTAGTGTAGCAACAGAAGAAGACCCGGAGAAAGAACCACTCTTGGTTTCTACTTAGTCTGAAAACCTGTCAGAAAACTGGCACGCTTGTATGTGTAGACTCACTGATGAATGTATTTCTCAAGGTAAAGAGAACTTGAGACTACATTAAAGAAACTCATTATTACCTTGGACAACTGCAAGATTAATGTCCTCCTGGTGTAATTCAATTTACAACTGAATGTAAAGGCAAAATCCAGAACCCAGTAAAAAGACTGAGGGCTTTTTTCCCCTTCTCCTTCTTAATTTAGCTCTTTTTACTGCAAAGTAATGTGAAAGTGCTAACGGGGTTACAACTACATTAAACACAGCAAACTGGCTTGTGAAAATGTTACATTTCAAGAGTTATGAGCACTGATCTTGTTAAAAAGAAGCAAGTAAGGTTTGACGTGTTGTAGTATAGTACAGTACAGTGGCAGATCATACATTTTCTGCCAGCTTGTAAAGTGCTCCGAGATCCTGTGTGCACTATAAATCCTGATCTACTGACTCCAAAGTTAGCATCAACCACTCTTCCCTGTATCTGTTTAGCTGCTCCTTTAATTGTTGCTATGTGAAAACGACACAGTGTATGAACATATTAATACATTTACTGTATGTATTTTAGGTCCTATTGTAAATACAGCTAGCTAGACAGTGCAGCAAGAGGGTAGCACAACAAATATTTGCTTGCCAGCAGTCTTTATATGATCTACCTTGACTCTAATCCGAATTCCCATCAGACACTGTTTTGCGTGTGGGTGTGCGTGGCAGTCACCGTATGTGGATACCCCGTTGTTTGTGTAGTTGGAGCCATATTGTATGATTAAACAAGGAATCCTGCAGAGTTTTGCATCTGTTGTTGTTTATGGCTCTTTCAGCATGTCGAGTCTGAACTGTGGATGGAAGTTGATATGAAATGGGAATGGCTCTTGGCTAAATTCACGGGCCGCATCTCATTCATAATTTATAAGGAAAAGAAGTATTTTACGACTTTGGGGTAGCAAATGTGTTTGTGTAAATATTACTGATGATCAGGAAGCTGTGAAGAGAGGTCAAGCATCACAAATTCTGCCTCCAGACATGTTCTAAATGCCTTTCAAACTGTTTCTGAAATATAATATATAATTTACTAGATAAAGGAAAACAGTGTTTTTGGATTTCTTAGTGTGCTGTTAATCGGGACTGTATGTTTCTACATGGTGCCCCTGAAAGGGTTTTGCATTACAGGAAAATAGTGCATATTGGCAATTATTTTAAAGCAATTCAAACTCATAGAGGGTATAATGATGTAGGTAGTTGTTTAACAGATCACTAAACATATAAAGTATTGTGCTTAAGTCTTGAGGGACCAATCAATACTTTGTATTTTGCTTCCAAGGAGTCAGGATGCTTTTTCCACTGAGTTTCAGTACACTCATTTTACTGATGTGGTCAAAGGCTTAGGTGTGCCAACTTACACAAGAACTGAACTGAAAGTCAGTGTGAACATGTCTTATGAAGTGATATTTCCAATTTTGTCATTTTTGGTTCAAATCATCAACAATATGTGCAGAAGAGAGGAGAGAGGTACAACAGTCAGTGCAGTCATCTGTAAAACCGGGTGGAGGTTATGTCATAGTTTAATTGAATTCTGAACACATAAAAGTATCACACTTTGAACAAACACACAGTACTGTGAGCATCATTTGTCAGCATGACTATGATCCCAAGCACACTGTCAGTGGAGTAAAAGCATACCTGGATAGAAAAACACAATATGGAAGCCTATCAGTCATGGATTGGCCTCCCCAGAGCCAAAACCTCAACATTGTTGAAGCAGTGTGGGATCAACTTGGCAGAGAACAGAACAAAAAGGCAGCCAACATGCAAAGAAGAGCTTTGAATGTCCTTCAAGAAGCCTGGAGAACTAGTCCTAAAGACTACTTAAAGAAATGACAAGTCTTGCCTGAGGCTGTGTCGAAGTCTGTGTCAGTTCTTATTCATCCAGGTCATGGGAGTCTTAAATGCTCGAAAGGAAGGCAACTGGACTTCAGTGTTCAATTGCCTTCATTTCAAGTGCTCATGACAGGCTGTACTGAAGAATACCGGTGGACATGTCAAATATTGACTTGACTAGGTTTTTGCCTTATAATCTGTATTTCTAATTATTTTTAGAAAAGTGTGTAAAATATACAAAATATAAAGAAATAATTAGTGGCTCAAAGCTTTTGCACATTACTGCATTTATTGAGTGTGAGCCAGCAGATGACCATAACAGGAATTTTATGTGATCCTGAGCTAGTAGTTATAGTCAAGAGTTAGAGGGTAAAGCGGGATGTAATAGAACAATACGAGGATGACCTTACGACAGGTTGTTCACTTTGTAAAGCTCATTGACGAGTTCACAACCCCTCTAAACTTTGATGTCCCGTCATAAAAATTGTTATTTTCGAGGAAGATCTTTCAAGGCCAAAACTTGTATGATATCTTGTGAAGTGACTGGGGGTGTATAGTTTTTATTTCAACCCTTTGATTGTATGTGATCAGATAGATCATTGTGTCAGATGCAATCAAGAAGTCCTGATCAAAACTCTTCGTACATCTGAATTCAGATTACCTGTCTGCCTGTGGATCAAAGGTTTCGAGCAGAGACAGGATTATCCGCCAGTGGAAGGTAAAAGAATCCAAGGCCTTTGCCCTGAGCTAATATGGGGATTTCCATTTCAGAATGATTAGAGTCAGAGAGGAAGACTCCGCAGTGTTAAAACGCAATTTCGTGTCATGCCATTTAATGGCCGTCTGCTGATCATTTAATTGCTTGCAAGGTTCACTTGACATTGCTGCTCAGTGGCACCTATGATTGGATGAGTGCGATCCTATCTTGACCCTTACATCCTGTGATTATTTAAGCTGGACTGCCCCTATTCCACCTTTCCCTCTTCACTGACACGTTTGGAAATTATTCATCAGGTTTTTAACTGCTCGTATCTTCGCTCAATTCAGTACCCATTGCCTGTCCAGCAATAAAAATTCATTACAGTGATTTGCCTTAGGTGAGTGCTTGATATGTGCAGAATTTCATTCTTACGCTCTCCGGGACTTCACCACTAAAACATAATTTCAGTTTGAATGGTTTTACAGGGACCCGTGAGGCTTTGGCTTATGCGGAGAGATTTGACTCTATGGTAACATGTGCGTCAGACCGTGTTTCTCAATTATTTCTTGGTTTTGTTCTCTTGGGTTGTGCTGCCGTGCTTTGTTTATCTGCCATGTTTGACAACCATGGGCCACATATTGCTGTGACACTGAACCTGCGGTCGGACATAAAAATATCACTTTAATGACTCTTGTTTATTGTTATCTGGAACAGAGGATTTCTACAGCACACGTGTTTGGGCATTACATAATTTCAGTGTTTTGTTGTGCAGAAGGGTAATTTAGTTCAAATGAATCCTTGGGACATTGCAAAAACACCAATACGCCCATTTTGTACAAAAAGAAATTGCCTCTTCAGGCAATTATGCCAGCTGTTAACTACAACCCAGTCCACAAGATGTTGCCTTTGATTTGACTTTCAGAAATAATTTAGCCTCCAGCTCTCCTCATTTCTAAATTAAAGTAATAGCTAGTTTTATATTCTCTATTATGCGTTGTCCAAATTTATTTTTGTAACATTTATTTAAGAAGAAAGTGAAGCTAAAATGACTAATAAATCTCTTTTTCCAGAGTATTCATAGCACAATAGTCAACATTACCCCTGCATATTCTCCAATAGTGGGACAAGCCGGCACACCTGTGGAAAATCACAGAAGGACAAACATATTGCTGTGGGTGCTAAACACTCAAACACCATGCTGCTAAAATCCTAAAATGCATGAGATAAGAAACTTTAGTTTCTTATCTCATGCAATAGGGATGTCCAGCAATGAACTGTGTGGTGTGGGTTTTGGGTGCCACTCACTCTCGAAATCGTAATAATATCCCCTGTTTCTGATATTAACCTCAACAAATTCTTATTGATGATAGTTGTCTCTCTCTCTGCTCTCTTCTCTTCCAGTTGCACATATGGCTGCCCCTCCCTGAACTTGCCAGAGGTTTTTTCCTGTTAAAAGGGAGATTTTCCTTCCCTCTGTCACCAAATGCTTGCTCATAGGGGGTTGTATGATTGTTGGGGGTTCTTTCTATTGTAGGGTTTTTACCTTACAATATAAAGCACTGTGGGGTGAACGCTATCATGAATTGAGGATATGTAAGCAAAACTGAATTGAATGAATTCATTAATGCAAGTCCTTAAATGTATTTAGTGTGTTTCAAAAAGACATGGTCTATTTCAGTACTGTCAAATGAAAAGTGAAGTTTGAGTAAGCCACACTATGTATGTTACAGGTACAATAAACTGCCAAATGAATCAAAGATAGAAACATAGTTCAAGGATGTTTAAGAAAAATCTTTTAAACCTTATTTGAACTTTTGTTTCTGAATACTCCACCCTGTTGCTATGGTAAGTGGAAAAAAAAATCCTCTAAAATGCCCTCATGTTACTCGCTTTTTCAATAGCCTTGCTTTCGTCCACTGTAGCTGCATTTAGGTGCCACTAGGAAGCATGAGTACTTTATTGGTACCTAATTCATTGAACAAAATTACATTGTAACTTGCTCCTTCCTCTGTGGTCTGAAGTAGAGCCCAATCAATACTGGCTGGGCTCTATAGGCTGACGATTGAGCTGTGCCTCTGAGCCAGTGGGCTGAACTTTTCAAGACAAAGAACAGAGCAAAGGTGATTCATGGTGATTCACTCCTGTGGCACAAATTAGAAGGCCTGGGGTTCCATTACGTGCAGTGGTGGTGGTGGTGGGCGCTGATATAATGAGGGTTAGTCGGCCAATGCTAGGACAGAAGGCATGGGGGAAGCGCAATTTTCTGAGTGGCTCCCACTGCAGTGCTGCCGAACATGAGAAATGCTATAGAGGAAAGAAAGGTTACTACGATTGACATTGATTGGCCATCCAGACTTGAATCTCCACCAGCTAACTGTAATCTAAAATTGGATTTGGTATAATAAAACTGTCAGTCAGACCTGTCACATATCCTTCTCGCTGGTATTGCTTTATATTCCCATGTCACCATCTTATTCCTGCGTGTTTTCGTTTTTGTTTCCGTTAGCTAATTGCTCTGATTGTAGCTCCCCATTTTCATTTAGTCATGTGTTTACCTATCAAGCTGTTCATCTGAGCTCCTGCTAGTCTACAAGTACTTACGGTAAAAGTCTACCAGTGCTTAAAACAGGCACTGGTGTGCAAGTGACAAATGAGCGAGAACCTGATTTTTCTTGTTAAATCAACCCCTGTATGTTTTCTTGCACCGCTTCTGTACAAGTGTACTATTCCACTAATCAATAGCATCGCTAAGTGGCTACCTCTCATCCACCTAATGACTCTGGTAATTGCTCCAGATACAATAGCCCACTATATTTCTATAGATTGCAGGTTTCATCAGAGGTGAGTTGTGTGCAGCAGGGAGACAGAAGGGGGAAATGTGAGACAGAGATAAAGAGGATGGTTATTAAAAGAAGCTGAGGTGGGGGAATGCAGTAGAGGATGACAGATTTTGAGCAATGGATAAAGATTTAAAGCCAGGGAAAGGAAGAGGAGAGAGTTTCCACTGAATCCCAGATTCCAACAGAGCCACTGATCCTACTCTCTTGTGACGTCTGATTTGTCTGCTTGATCTTAGATGGAGCCTGTTAATGGCTCCAGGCAGGGTTTCTATCTTGCCAGTGTAATTAGGAATCCTTATATGTCTGTAGACATACAGACGACGGGGACAGCCGGGAATTTTAATATGAAAGAGTGTTGCGTTTGTCAAATTTGTGTTTCTGAATTGCAGTTGTTATTTTTTTCAATAATGTCTAATAGAAGACAATGATGTGTCATATGTAGCTGTTTGGGATGTATTCAGTGGATGGTCTATGTGTTTGTGAGTGTGTTTAATCCCCCCCACACACACACACATGTTCTGCAAGAGAATGAAGTGAAGCCAATGTCTGCTCCTGATCAAAGTGTAAATGATACACGATGCTGTCAGTTATGGGTTTTTTTTCTTTTTCCCGTTTGTGCATATTTGATGTTTCCCAGCACATAACAGACAGTGAAGCACTGATGTCGTCTGCTCTTGTATGAAAAAAGAACTGAGACTCCAAATGATTTACAGATGAAAACTGTCAACACCACCCTTGCCATTCAGGGAACTTTGAGAAGAATATTGCCTCAGAGCCTTTTGTGACAAGAGAACTATGGTTCTGAGTCTCAGTGGACTTTAGATGAAGTGAAATTGGAAATGAAGAAAGGGGATGAATTTCACCTTTCAGTTCTACCTACACCACAGTAAAAAAATATGAAGAAGTTTATGTAAAAAAAATGACTCACTGTGTTTCAATGAGATGATCAGCATAGCTGTGTTGCTGAATCAAGGTCATAAACTATATCCTATTTATTTAGGTGAGGTAACAGTTGAATGTATGGCATCTTTGCTTCTGTAATTTTTACTGTAATGACTGCAAAGCTGTTTACCTGCAAACATTTATTCAACATCTCTATTCTGAATATTAATGCTGTAAATTCTTTTGTGTCATGCCACAAAATACCTAAAATAAATTTGTTACATGTTCTCAGATGTAAGGATTTGATACTTCTCTCTCTGTGTTGTACTGATTAGGTGCTGCTAGGCTCCATCTGGCTTCCTTAAACAGACTTAATGTATCTAGCCAAATATAAGTGCATTATTGGAATCCTGGTAATGCATTACTGAACTTTGTTGGACTGAAGTAACATTGGTGGTGAATAATGGTCCCAGTGTATTTGTGGGAGAATCAGCTGGTTAGAGTGGTAGCAAACAGGTTAAAATCAATATGCATTAGGTTTGTTTTGTATAAAATATACCGTCTCAGCAGAGTGTACAGCGCTGTGAAACAATATTTTCATCCTTCATAACTCATAATTTCTTATTTTTTGTGTAATTGTAGCCCTTATATTTTTCAGATCATTAAATACATTTTAGAATTATATTATTTTAATATTAGACCAAGATAACCCAAGTAAATACAAAATGCAGATTTTAAATGATGGTTTCATTTATTAAGTAAAAAGGTACCAAAACCTACCTGGCCCTGTGTGAAAAAGTCATTTCCCCCCTTGGCAGCAAGAACTTCAAGTATTTGTGATAACTGGCAAGTCTTTCACGTCGCTGTGCAGGGATTTGGACCCACTCTTCTTTGCAGAATTATTTTAATTCAGCCACAGTGGAGGGTTTTCAAGCATGAACGGTCTGTTTAAGGTCATACCAAAACATCCCAATCTGTGATGTACAAATCACTCCAAAACCTTAAGAGCAGAATTCCATCAATCATAGCAAGTTGTTCTTAAGCAGCAAAACATGCCTTAGACCATCCTAGTACCACCACCATGTCTGGTGATTTGAATTTCTTTTTATGAAATGCTGTGTTAGTTTTAGTCAGATGTAACAGGACTCAAACCCAAATCTTTTGTCCTGCCTGTTTACAGATTATTTCCCCCAAATTCTTGGAGATCATCAAGATATACTTTGCTAGATGTAAGACAAACGTGTGTGGTCTTCTTTATCAGCGGTGTCGTTTTGTTTGTTTGTGTTTTACCATGACACTTTCCATTTTTGCAGAGTGACCTTTCTTATTGTTGAACCATGAACCCTGACTGAGGCAAGTGAGGTCTGCAGTTTTTTAGATGTTGCGTTGGGTTCTTCTGTGACCTCGTGGATGAGTTTGATAACATGTAAACATTTCGGAGTAATTTTGGGAGCTCGGTCACACCTGGGAAGGTTCACCACTGTTCCAAGTTTCCTCCACTTGTAGATATTGGCTGTCACTGTTGTTCATTGCATTTTGCATTTATCTGGGGTAGTTTTGTCTAATATTAAAATTCATTTGATTGCCTTAAACCTTTAAGTGACCATGTGTAAAATAATAAGATATAGGGTGAACAAATCCTTTTTCATAGCCCAATATGTAAAGGGTGCACACAGCCACTATGACATCATCCATTGATTTGAAGACTACTATTTTGCATCATTAAGTTTAACAGGGTTTGTTTTTTTTGTCTTTCGAAGCCAGAAGTGAGATAGAATACTAGATAATCTGCTAATGTCAGAACCTCACTCATTTGAAAGAAACACAGAGAACAGGTCTTTTGGATTGTCTGTTTTTATTATAAACTTAACAGGAACCCATAAGCATGAATAAAAACAACAGGTTCAGTTCAGTGACTTAGAGTGTCAGAAATGAAGCCTATCACATAGTATAGTATCTAGTGTCTAATCATGCATGTGTCTCCTGAACCAGCCATGCCTCTGAGTTTTAAAGCATTAATACAATTTCAACATGGGAATTAAACATGAAAATATAACACAAAAATGTTTCTAACCATATATATTCATTAAAGTTGTTCTAAAGTTGTGTTTTAACATTGGTATCCATGGTGACTCTCTCTATGGCCATTGCTAAATGGCAGTTTTGGGAATTTCATTATTGTTGCCTTCAATTTCCAGCCCTGGAGGTTGCTATATTTGAATAACTTGGAACTAAATAAAAACGAATGTGCTGTGGTTGATTAATGCATCCCTTTTGAAATGGCACCATCTATAAACACTATTTGGTTATTTAATTAGTATTTTTCTTAATTAATCTAAATCCTTTCAATCCTCAGCTTTGCGAAACTGCTGTTTAAGTTCTGATAATTAATAACATTTAAAAATTTAAAAAACTCAAAACACAGAAACTTTTTTTAGTATTGACCATAATAGATTGTACAATCTGTAGCTAGAACCTGAAGACAAGAAAGCAACCTGTATATCAATAATAAATTAAATTATTGTAGCAAACTTTGGAGGGCAATATGGTGGCACAGTTAGCACTGTTGTTTCACTGAGTTGGACTCAGGTACCTTTCTGTAGAGTCTGCATGTTCTTCTGTCCCCATGTTTGCTCTGTGTTAGCCCTCCGATAGACTGGTGACCTGTCCAGGGTGTACCCTGCCTCTCATCCTATGATATCTGGGATAGGCTCCAGCCCTACACCTGAAGTGGGTAAGTGGAAGAGAGAGGATGCATGGACTCTGGAGGGCAGTACACAAATGCTTAAGGTATGAATCTGAAAATACATTATTCATATATTTAGAAGCATTGTAGACACAAAACAGTATTAGAGTCATGCTTCTTCCCCCTCATAAATAATTTCAGGCTCGAAGTTATTGTGACAAAGCCTGATTCCCCACCAGCTTGCAAATCAAACAATGCCTAAGTTTAATTTTGGCCTTTTATCAAGTTAAATCATAGAATTAATACAAGTTAGCAATAGCCAGTACGGCATGCTGTTTGTCATTTTAACCAGCAATAGCAGTTCAAGAGACAGACTGTGTTCATCTAATAAAATTTTATTCATTTGCATCTGCAATAGAAGCCATGAGAGACCACAGTAACAATGCTCCCTGCATCAGCTACGCCCCAGGCATTTGTACTGTGATGAACCCAGCTATTCACAGGTAATAACACAGCTAATTTAGTTGTTGGGAAACAAAAAATAAAAATACACGTGTCTGTGTTTTCACATGGGCTGAGTCATCTATTGAACACGCGCCATAACAGCCATGTTGGCCCTCTCCCCAAGGGCACCCCGTTGCTCTTTTCATCTTTCGTGCGCGTGTGTTAGTTTGTGTGTGTGTGCTTTTTCAAAATGTTCAGTGCACATGTTTGTGTGAGTCTGCTTTGTGGGTGGCAGTGTGATTCATTATGTACAAACTCCCTCTCATCTACAGACCAGATTAATTTGTTAAAGCTCAGCTCCCATTTGTTATTTGGTGAGAGAGTGCAGCATAAAGTAACACAACTTTGGATGGGCGGAATTGATATAGGGCCCAATAAAGTGTTTATTAACACAGATGCTTTATACTATGCTATCTAGAACTGTGCTACCATTTATCACGGTGTGAAGTGTTTGGCTCTCTTGCGTGTCGAACTGTGGGACTGTAGAGGAAGATGGGTTTTATTTTGAATGGTTTTGACTGGAGTTGGGGTGTTACCTGAGCCCCTTCTTCATGCAGTCTACATTTCTAAAGATGCTTTGTGTGACAGTGATTCAGATGTGCTGAAACCCTTTGGTGAAGAATCATTGTATTTAAAGACTGTACTGACTGTACGTTAGTTATCAATACACAAACAGTTTCTTTCATGAGTTGTCCTTCATGGCTGGATGCCACAACTCACACAACAAAAGAAAAGTGCTGGAAGCGGTGCGCATCGGCATAAATAGGAGTGCCGACGTGCTGATCAGGGCTGTCTGAGGCTACACGGGAATATAAGAGCATTACAGAGTGAGTCACAGCAACAGAAATCCATGTAGGCAGTATCGGCTGTACAGTCCGTAGGCCCTTCTTACTTTAGCTTGCACACATTCTTATTGATTTCTTTGGACTCCCACAAAAGGATTTTCAAAAAAAAAAAAAGTTTTTAAAAATTTAGATGACTTTTCTGAACTAAATTTCACAGCATATCCATTAGAGTCCAAAGATTACGTTAAACTTTACAGGAAATACACATGCATATATTTTTTACAGAGGAGCAAAAGGTTCAGCCTGAGAAATTTCAGAGCTTGTAGCACAACTCACACAGTTCTACTTCCTGTACAGTATTTTTGACTACTGGGTAAACATTTGCAATATGAGCTGTACAGTACTAATGATTAGAAGGTAAAAACAATTTTATCCCATTAGTAGCGGAGAACGAATCCAATATGATATGCTGCTTTGCCTACTGTCCTAAGGGGTAGATCTAATTGCACTTCTAGGCGCTGTCTATTTGCATTGTATGGTTGCTGCTGTTCTAAAAAAAAGGGAACAAAAAACTGAATCAGCCTGAGAGTAATTTAACATCAAATAAGCTGAGAGGAAGCACAGGTCAATGTGTATCATGTTCTTCAAAGCTGAGCTAAAAGCAATTATATGTTCTCATTAACAACCAGCTATTGGTTTAAATGAGTGGTGAGGATATAGAAAAGATGCCTTCATGCCTTTTTAGAATATCTTGCTGTTTGGACACTTGGGAGAAAGTATAATTTAGTATTATTTGGAACACAGCCATCTTTACAATTGCTTCATCCCGTCTTCTAACATAAAAGGCTTTGTGAGTGGATGAAACAAATTGTTATGAATACAAAACATTTTTCTGTTGTATGACGGCTGCTTAAGACTTCAATTTTGTGAATTGTGGAAAATGCATAGACTAGTTTGGCACCATGATTCTTTCAGTATATTATTGTCATGCTGTAAATCACCAATTTACAGGGTTCTGGTTGAGGGAAGGCTGTCATCCAAGAGTTTACTGTATAAGGCCATGTCCATTGGCCCATTAATGCAGGGAAGTTGTTCGCTACCCTTAGTAGAAAAAACCCCCCAAAGGATAATGTTTCCACCGCCATGCTTGACTGTGGGGCTGTTACCAATGGTGTTCTTGGTGACTGTGGTCCCAACTGCCTTCAGATCATTAACAAGCTCCTCCCCTGTAGTTTTGGGATGATGAGACAAAGTCTTGCGTGGAGCTCCAGACCAACACTGGCTGTAGTTTAGGTGGTAGGGCAGGTGTTCTGCTGATCAGAAGGTTGGTGGTCCCTCTGTCTGCATACCAAATATCTTTGGCCAAGATACTAACCCCAAGTTGCTCTCCAATGGATCCATCGGAGCATGAATGTTGGTTAGAAAGCAATTTAAAAAAGCATAGAAGAAAGTGTTTGTCTGAATGGGTGAATGTGGCATGTTGTATAAAGCGCTTTGATGAGAATCAGTCCATTTAGTATTTATGGTCATTTTATATTTCTTCCATTTCCGAATAACCACACCAGCAGTTGTCACCTTCTCACCCAGCTTTTTGCTGATCTTGTAGTCCCTCCAGCCTTGTGCAGGTCTACAGTCTTGTCCCTGATATCCTTTGCCAGCTCTATGGTCTTCCTCATGGTGGTAGAGAGGCTGGAATAAAATAAGAGTGATTCTGTGGACAGCTGTTTTATACATATGAGCAGTGCTGGTCAAGTTACTTGAAAAAAGTAATTAGTTACTGATTACCTCTCCGAGAAAGTAATCCTGTTATTTTACTGATTATTTATTTTCAAAATTAATTAGCTACTTTATTATTTAGTTACTGTTTAAAAACATGACACACAACTTGAAAATCAAAGATACAGCAGCACTAAGTCCTGTTGCTCTTTAATTGTGTTTTCACCTGTTTAGCAGGAGTGGGTCATGTCAGTGGGGAGGTCCGGGGGTTTTTTCTGTGAATTTCACATTCCCGTGGCGGCGTGCTGGGTGCTTGCTGAGATTTGAAGTTTTTGCTGTTCTTTTTGCTGTAGAAAGAAGTTTTCTTCCCACGCAGAGTGTACAGCGGACGTTAATGTTTTTGTCACTGCATGGTCGTACTCTCTCCTGCACTCCATATTATCCAATATTGATCTACACACGTCTGTTGCTAGCACAGAGGTTGCACGCTCGTACGTCATTCTAATGAGACACTCACAGACACATACAAAATCCCAGATTAGTAATGCAGTAAAGCAGTGTGCTTACGGGAAAGTAACAGTAATCTAATTACTTTTTTGCAATAGTAATCCCTTAATTTACTCTTTACTTGAAAAAAGTAATCGGATTACAGTAACACGTTACTTGTAATGCTTTACTGCCCATCTCTGCATGTGAGTGGAGATCAGAAGTATTTGTGGTTGATTAATTGATACACAAGGACACACAACTGATCTATAGGAGGCGGAAGGCTTTTTGGATGCTATTCTGTCTCTTTCCATTAAAATGAAATTGCCAGTTACAAAGCATGTGCACTCATTTGTCCAAAATGCTATCTGTGTACTTTTAAAAAGCCAAATTGTCCCACTACTCTTTTCTGTAAGAAAATGAGACTGCCAATGAGACTTTCATATTTGCTTCTTCAGGCCATCCCACAGTTTCCCACATCAATGGCATAGAACTTGGTAGAAGTTCAATTTTAAATGTGGAAAAGGCAATGAACTATGTTTACTGACGAGTGTATTGAGAAGAGTTCCTGAGCCCAAGCAACATAATAAAGTGTGTTTTTAATACTTTGCTGTCAGAAAGCTTGAAGATCACGGCCATTCAGTATTGATTTTCAACAATGTCTCCTATTCACAATGATTTCTTCAGATTCACTAAATCCTGAATTATTTTCTTTGTGAAGAGATTCAGTGGGTCACACTGAGTCATTACCTGAAGATTTCTTACTGCTGGAAGGTATGTGTAAGGCTGTAATAGCTCAGTGTCTGCCCGGAAAAACCAAGGACGTACATTGCTCTGGTTGCGTAAGTAACACAAAGTAAGGGAAATAATTCACAAGTGGAAAACATTCAACGTTCACCCCAAGTCTGCGAAATGGTCAGAAAGCATTTTAAATATTCAAGTTAACTTAGAAAGAGACTGAACAAGTAGGTTTCTTTGAAAGGATTGCCAGGAGAAAATAACATGGCAGCACAGCTTAAGTTTACAAAGTTGCATCCGAAAAAAACCACAAGACTTCTGGAAAAGTCTTGAAAAGATGAGACGAAAGGTAAGATCTTCAGCCATAATGTACCACATTTGGTGAAAACCAAACACAGCATATGAGCATAAACACCACACCCCAACTGTCAAGCACGGTGGTGGAGGGGTGATGATTTGTGCTTCTTTCGACCTGGGCAGCTTGCAGTCATTAAGTCGATGCATCACAGCTAAAACAAAACATCCCAAGTAAAGCAACAAAACTACAATGAAAGTTGTTCAAAATTTCTCCACAAAGATGTGAGAGAAAATCAAACAGAAAACTTCAAGTTACTGCTCCAAACTGTAGTTCTACAAGCTACCGAGTCATAGTAGGTACTTAGTTTTTTACTTTTACACTGCTTCTGCGTTTTGGCTTCACTTATGTTAAATAAATAAAGACACGGTGTAACATGCCACGTGTTGTTGTTCATCTCAGGTTGTATTTAAGTCATTTTAAAACACCATAAGAACCAGATAGTTTTTTCCTCATTTTATGAGGACATAAAATGCTTAATACATTTGGATGTCATATATTAATACACCCTTTGGGGTGGTTAGTATTTCTCAATTTTAGCAACACAGGTTGGACCTGTATTTTAATATGAACATTATGTAATAATATAGGAAGTTAACATATATCATTTAATTAACATTTATCAAAGCCTTTGTATGTTTATCTTGCAGGCAGGATCATTTTGCTTCCTACTTTTAATGACTTTGTCCACTGTGGCCTTTCCTCACTGTGGAAACACTGCATTTGTATCCACATGCAGTTTACTTTTTATCCTTGCATTACCTATTTGTTTGTTTATCTGTTTTTTTTACAACACAGTCTTTTGATCTTTATCAGGCTCCCCTCAGACAGAAAATCTCCAGGAAGATTACACTCTGGTTTCTTTTTTCCCTCCTTTTTCATTATTTATTTTTTATTCATCAGCTTTGCAATAAATGGATTTTAGCTCCCTTGCAGACCATTTCATTTGGGGATACATTGCTTAACAACACTTCCAAATAAAGATACATGCAACTCTTAAAAGCTCTGCGGTGCCACTGTCTAAAAAAGTGAACATTATGTAACGTAATGATGAGCTTGGACAGACATGGTTGAAAAAGTGACCTTGGATTAGAGCCGTACCCCTCCACGGTGACCTGGTGTAGAGCCAATGTCTTGGGATTATGGTAAACCACTGCTGTGCCAATGTGACACACAGGATTATTTGATACTGCATTTTTCTGGACAGAGAAGACTGTGTAGTGTTTAACACATGTTTGGGTTTCAGCAGATTAGAAAGTCAAGGACAAGTTTATATGAGAATTTTTGTCCTAAAACAGCTGATGTGTTATCAGTTTGGCTGAATTTGGTGGGCTGTATCTTAAAACACATCTCTGCTGAATCCTCACAAGATTTACCTGCTCCAAGCTTCTGTGCTATTTAATTAACTCCATCGTTTTTCTGATTGTAGCACTGCAACTGCAAAAAAGCAGCAATCTGTTGGCCTGGTCTCCACGGCATTCTTTTTCAAGTGCGCAACAATTCTGCTACAAATGCAAATAAAAGTAGACGGCTTTCATTTTCACATCACTTAAACCCGACACAGAACTAAATCTGGTATAAACACAACATATAAAATGCTGAAGCACAGACCTTTTTTTTAAATATATGCTCATGTCGAATCTCCCCAAACTGACTCATGTTAACATGGTGCAGCACCACTCTGTGACTCTGTGTGTACAGCATGAGTCACAGCAAGCTGAAGACTTATTTCTACCACAGTTTTCTGATCGAAGGATCTTGTCACACATTAAGGTTTTAAAGTCAGTGGATAGGAAATGATTCTGAGCTGACAAAATGTATTTATTTATTTGCTCTTTCAACTTCCATCCTGTTTGTATAGTTTGACATCCAGATTTGGAATTATTATGTAGCTAACCTGTGATCTGTTCCGAGTGCTGTCAAGAATGTGAGTTGTGAAAAGCTAGGAACCCTCAATAAAGCTCACAAGGGCTTGTTAGGTTGACTTAATCACAGTTGTCTCTGACCTGCTCTTTATCATAGTATGCCAGATTGAATAGAGGCATTTTGGGTCAAAATATTAGAGATTTTGGCTTTTTGGATTATATCTCTGCTCTGAAAGTCCAGAACTGGGTGCCAGGAAACAGATTTGGATAATTCCTGTTAACGTTCTCTTTGAACTCTGAACTGAGATGATGGTTACACTGAGGACCAAACAGTACACTGGCTGAAAACAAGACGCTAACAACAAACTTACTCATATCACTCTTAGCACTTCTACATTTTTAAGTTTCTTAAGCTTCAAAGTTCTGAGCACACACTGACTGAGTTTTGGGAAAACTGTTGCAACAGTAAACAAATGGATAGGCAACAGTCATTAATAGGATAAAGTTTGGAAATGAAACCAGTGTAAGTGCCTAAAGAAAGAAAACTACAAGGTACATGCTGAATTGTTGTACTGAAATTCAGGTACTAATTGCAAAAGTATCATACAGCAGTCTCACAAAGTTTTCATAGTTTGTGTAAAGGGCTCCAGCTTTCTATCTAGATTGATTTTCCATTTATTTTCTTTATAAATGAATAAAAGGTAGTTTCAGGTTCCAAAAAGAACACCTTTTATTATTTTAATATTAATGTCTTTATGCTCAGCATTACAAATGTGTAAGATGACTGCCTGTTTCGTGACAGTGAATATATTTTTGCGTGACAGAAGCTGGTGAACTGCAGTTTGTGTGTTAGTGGTAAAGATCATGACCTGACTGAAGGTACCTGGCTTTTAAGATATAATGATATTTGATTCTTACAAGAAGTCTCCTTGTACAGAGAGGCATCATGTCACGCTAGATGAAATATGCATGCATTGTAAAGCATAAACTGTGTAGTATTACAATGTGCCAGCTAAAGGCTTTTTTTTATTAGTCCACTGTGTATTCCTGTGTTTCTCTGCTTGTCACTGGGGAAACATAATTGCACTGAAATATGTATTTTGTAAAAGCCACATCCTGTATCCAGCAGGGGAAAATTCAAGGGAAACTCAGCCAAGACTCACACAAAAGCCAACTTTATTAACATTTCTTGACAAAGCCGCTACTAGCTCTGGCTAGGCAGACCTGGAAAAAGGTTACAGCAGGAAAGGGCAAACCTGAGAATGTGAGTTTTATGAAAGGATACTGTCATTTTTTTAAGGTGCTTAAAGGTTTATCAATTAATGGTGGCGGGTTACTGTATTATTGTGGGCCAAAAGCACCTGTCTCCTTTCATCTAGAGGGAGTTTGTGGCATCTCTCCCAGTTAGGGCTGTAATTGGGTGTTTTTTCACCTTTTCTTTCCAGTACACAAACCTTTTCCCTTGGTTTGGCATATTTTCACACAGAGAAAATTCCATATTAGTCAAAATTTACCACTATAAGCCACATTCACCTCCATACTGGGCAGATGTGTCTATTTTGGGAACAACTGAAGTTCATACAAAAAGAAGGTGTTGTGTTCTGGAGACGTGGATCACTTGGAAAATTTCCTCCTGGTGTTTGTATTTATTGTTAAAGTTTGCATACTCTAAACATGTACGGCACTCTGATGCATTCCAGAATTCAAAATGTACTTGACTACAGGAAAGCCTCGGTGTAGTCCTTGTAGTTTGGTCAGAAGGTTGGATCACATTCTCACTATAAATGAAATGCCCCGGAGTCTTTTGGAACCAGATCTAAACCTCCTCCTCAAAAGGGTCTTGGCATGCTCGTTTTGGTTCACGTCCAAGTGCGATTGTTGTGTTCACTTGTGTATAAATGAATTACACTAAGTAAATAACATTTAGTTATAAAGCCTTTCACAGACATGTGGTCACAAAGCAGGTCACAAGAAATTAGAGTAAAGAAAAAACATTAAATGCAATAAAAATGCAAAGAAAGGTTGAGCTACAGAAGAAATTCAATAAACGTAGCAACATGTAACAGCTTTTTATTTTAGAGTCAGCTAAGTGTAATTGGTAGACTGCTCCAAAGCCTTGGTGCCACCGACTGAAAAGCTTTGTCCACCTGGTCTTCTGTCTCACAGGCGGAACAAGCTGCAGATTCTGAGCTTATAATCAAAGACTGAGCAGCAGTGTGCTCGATAAGAAGCTGGGATAAATAGTCTAGAGCCGGGCTGTTAAGTGCTCCTATGCAAAAACAATGATTTTAAAATGAATTGTAAATGCCTAGCCACTGTAAAGAGGACAAAACAGAAATGATGTGAGCTGATTTGCTGGATCGTGTTAATAGTTTGGCTGCAGCATTCTGAATCACTTGGAGGCATGAAGGAGGTAATTTATCTAAGCCGGTAAACAAGGCATTAAAATAGTCTAAATGCAATGACACAAATGCATGAATAATTTCTGCTATAGAGGATATAATTCATAATTTACAAATGTTCTTTAAATGAGAAAAACAGAAATGGATTTTATATGCAAGTCAAAACCCAGAGAGAAATCAAATATTGCTCCAAGATTTTGAACATTGGATTTTGTGGTTGAAAAATAATTAGGTAAGAGACTGACGGGTTTTGGGATACAAAGCAGAAGGAGCTATGATCATTGTCTCAAATTTGGTGGCTTTTAAGACAAAATAATTGTTAGGAAGCTGATCCCGAATCTACTGGACAAGGGTGGACAGCTTATCCAGCTGCTGAGGCTTAAAAGATATATACAGCTTAATGTCATCAGCATAGAAATGATAAGAAATGTTAAAGTGCCAAGGGGAACAGCAAACATATGGTTAAATGAACTACACAGCACAGTTGAGACAATATCGAGGCATTATAGAGGTTTCTTTCTTTGCTATTATCACTGGTTAATAATAAATTATACATCTGTTATTGTGATAGCTGTTGCCCATTTGTGTAATTATGAGCCTCCATGTCAACTCCAGTTTCATAATGATCTTTTTCATCTTAATACTAGTATAATACGAGTATTTAAAATTATGTGTTTTTACAACAACTGTTATAAGTCACAGTCATTAGAAATTTCTAATTATATTACGTTTTGGTTATTAAGAATTTAATGTTTGCTGAGGTGGTCATGAATTGGGGAGGCCAGAGAGGGTGAACCCTGTGGAGCCTTTTGGAGCACGACCATCTTCTCTTTGGCATTTTCTGTATAGAGGCCTCAAGACCAG
>NW_005187662.1:494970-515931 GCF_000239375.1 Pundamilia nyererei | reverse complement strand
GTATGAAACGAAGCTCTCTGTGAAAGAATAAACCTCAGAATCGGGGTGATCATAGCTCCTGAAACATGTTTGCTCTCTTCCCCGTGATATCAAGTATTTCCATGATAAAAATATTCATCCTCTTATACCTCACTTTTGAAACCTTGGTCTCACCAATTTGTACTATAATTATACTGCTAAGAGGATGCTCTGACCTTGTTAGGGCAGATAATGTGCTAGAGGTTCGGGTGACTTTTAAGGTCGCAGCCTAACACAACAGTTTGCACATTTGGATGCTGAGCTTAATAAACTTCATTCACTTATTTGAATTTGTGTGTGTGTGTGGGTGGCTGGGTGGGTGGTTTGGAGTCATAGAACGGCTTATTTCTGTGTAGTTTCAAGAAAATCACCTCTCATTTATCCTGACTGACTGCAAGTATTTTCCAAGGCTTTGTAAATGTAATGCTGCGGTAACCTAGATACCGTGTTTATTTCTTGCTGAGCCCTTTTTGTGACTTATTCACAGTTTGACCGAGGCTATTGTCAGTGGGTTTCCTTTTTCCTTTTTTGTAATGCTTTATGGAATGAAGGCAGTCTGGGTCATCAGAGCAGAGCTATCAGCTTTTTGATGTGACTGGTTGGATTATATCTCTGCTACTAAAGTCCTCAACTGTGTGCCAGAGAAGAGATTTAGATAATTCTAGTTAACATTCCCTTTGAACTCTAAGGTGAAGGTTACACAGAGGACTGCAGCAGTTAAAAGGAAGAGGCTAATAACGGGCTCAGCTAATACAGCTAGCTGCATTTCTTCTTCTTTCATTTATTTATTTAGAGATTTTAGGCTCCTCTTTTCTTAAGCAGAGTTTTTCGGTCCCCTGCACTTTAGCTTAAAAGTTGTAAGTTTCCCATGACTAAAAGAAGCACACAGATTGGTTACTAAATCTATCCTCTTTTGATTACACTTATTAGGGTTGTGTTGGCCTGGAGCCTATCCCAGCTACCACAGGAAGAGAGGCGGGGTCCTGGAGATCGCCAGTCTGTCACAGTGCTATATGGCTGTAGCAGTAAAGAACACATATCTGTTTTCAAAAAGATGGAGCTGTATATTCTGTGCAGAGCCTCTGTGTACTTATCCAGACTGTTGGTAGCAGTCCTGAATACATCTCAGTCAGTACAGTCCAAGCACGACTGAGCATCAGGTGCCTCACTGGCCCACAGCTTTGATGTCCTTGCAGCAGGTTTAGAAAACCTTATTTTTCTGTTGTATGTAGGCATTAGGTGGTCAGTGAGCTAGTGCATCTTTTAAAATAGTCAACAGTGATCCAGTATGTTCACCTCTCTGATCAGGTATTTGCTTAATTGTCATTATTTTTCAGTTCATGGGTGATAACTACTACATAATATAATATCTTTGACATAAGACTATTGTCACTGCTGTTGGAAAAAAACAATTGAATGAACATGGTTAAATTCCAGTCAATTTCTGATACCCATTTTAAGTCCTATTACTGTTTTTATTACTATTAATTTGAAATTTTTTAGTAAGTCTAGAGTAAACTCATAAACAAACTACAATAAAAAGTCATTAAGTTTTAATCCGACTCTCCCTGTCACGTTTTCAAGAGAACAGTTTCTGAGCCGACACGATGACAATGTGGGTTGTGGGAAAGCAGCCAGTAAATATGCAGAAGGGCTGGAAGAGGAGGCGTAAAAAGTTGAAGTTGTCACACACAAAAACATACACACACATACACCTACAATGTGCAGGTTGCTCATTAAGTGTGCCATAGGGACTTGGTATGTGAACCTGCCTAGTGCTGCAGTGCCGTGCTGCAGAATAGAGAAAAGATGGGACAGTCATTGCCAGAGGAATGTTTTCTTCCAGGTGAAAGAGATGACTGTACTATTCTAGTCTACTGTCAAAAAAGACTCACATAACTTTCCAGTCTTATTCTCCTCAGTGTGGCAACTATTGTACAAGCAGCAGCGTAGTTGACAAGCTGGAGGTGGCTCTAGTAATTAAATCATCACAGATTTATGTGAAAACATATGCGCTCCAACAAGTGTTCAAACTCTTAAACGAGGCCTTTTATAACATGTAACATTCTGCAACTAAGTTTCACACAAAGTACTGTCTGTACAAAATACCCACAAGCTGTCAAAGAAATCTGTTTTCTTAAACACATGGTGAACATCATTTGAATTATGCTAATGTATCAAAAATGTGTTATTCCAAATGAATATCCAATCCCCCACAGCCTAATGTGCACCTCCTGACAAAATGTAACTGCAGACCACATGAGCTGTGATTGTGGCCATGCAAACATGTGTGAAAATGTAATCTGTAAAGGGCTGCTGTTGTTTTCGGCTTCCTCATAATGTTAATGCAGTAGCCAGCATTCTGCCAATGTAGCCATCTTCCATTTCCTCATTTTCACTGCTCTGCCAATCCATGTTTAAACTCATTGCAATCCAAAATTCTCTTGTTTTAGTACAGCGGTAATTTCAATATTGTTTTTGGGTTTTTTTTTTAACATTCATTACCTTGATCCCTAACATAATATTGTCATGACATTGCTTAATTAAAAGAAGCAGCTAAGAAATGATGATGAAAATATCGGATAAAGTGGGCTATACTGCAGTTCATTTACACCTGGATTTGCTTTGTTCAATGAGCCAGTAACCTGTTGTTTGTGTGAGAGTATAAGCCTAAGGTCCTCTCGTTGTCAGCAGTCAGTGTTTTATTATGAACATTAATTGACACGTCAATTTAAAAAAAGCTGCTTAGAACTGGTTGAAAAAATTGCAGTTCCTACATTTTTTGAAATATAATGTACACATATTCTTACAAGATATAACTCTTGAGTAGAAAACAGTAGTTTGCAAAAATAAATGCACTAATATGCATGTAGAATATAAAGAGAACGGACACCCTCTTTCTGTCTGAGAAGGTTCTCAGTCATCCAGGTCATCGTAGAAACCTTGGCTGATTGTGACCCACACCCGTTTTCACACCTTGACTCATGTGATTAGGTAGAGGATCAATAAGAGACCCATGACCCTCTTGGGGACACTCCCATAGAGCTTAAAATCTGCGACTCTCCACCAATTGCTCTTAGAACTGAAGAAGCTTCTTGGATGAGAGGTGAAACGTCTTTAAGGAAACTTAAAGAAGTCCAGACGCTTTTCTTTTTTACACATTTACACAGGTTTTTAACAGGTTAAATTAGGGAAAACACAATCTAACAGGATCAAAACATCACATATGTAATTTATTTAACAAAAAGTAAGCCAACATTCATAAGCAGTGAGTGAAATCTTAGTACACCCTTACTGTTTCCATAGGATATAATGGGGTAAGTAGCAGCCGGGTGCTGCTAATCAAATGCGCTTGATTCTTTGATCATCGGCAAGTGTAAGCACCTCTATAAAAGCAGAAATTGTGTTTATTTGCAGGTCAGATGTGGGCTAACACAACGCCAATGAGGCAAGATATCAGCAGTGACCATAGAGAAGCCATTGTTGCTGCCTGTCGGTCTATTAAAGGTTATAAAGCCATTTCCAAGCAATTTGAACTCCATCTTTTTACACTGAGAAAGTTTATTCATAAATGGAAAGCATTAAAATTCAAGCCTTTGATTTATGCAAAGTACTTAGTTTTTCACACGCTGGTCCTACATTTTGGCTTTTTTAATGATCTGAGATGCTGTATTTACCTAAATGTAAAAGGAAGTGAGGACTTTTTTCATTTGTAAGGCAGACTCAGTATTTTTTATTATGTCTTGATTTGTAAAACCTTAGAACTGAACAAGAATGTACTTTATTTTTTTCCACAACTGTAAATTCTATATCAGAAGTGACCCCAAAGTACTAATTGGGTGCCATTATTTGGAGTGATATATCAATATTTTATTTTATTTTATTTTATTTTATTTTATTTTATTTTTTTACTTCAACCATGCATCAGTCTTTGTACCATTTTGTGCATTAACTTGATTGTGCCTAATCTTTCCTTGTTAAATGACATTTCAGTGGGTCAGCGCTATAGGTAAATATTAGCTTCACCTTGTCATATAAAGGCACTTAATTATAATGTATATTATTTCCATTGATTAATATAGTGAAATATATTATTATATAATATTTCTTTTTCTTGTTGGCAGCTTGTGAAAAAGCAGATTTTCCCACTTATAAACAACCCTGCAAATACCATAAACGGTAATTGTACACAAAGAGAACCAAAACCGCTGATGACCCTTATCATCAGGTCTGATTACTGAAATTGTTGTGCACACGTGTGTCGCAAAGAGGACAACTTAAAAGTCTGTTTTTTAATTTTAATATTTGTTTGTTTATTTTCTTTTTTTTTTACTGATGTTCTTAATTAATCTGCGAGTATTTCAGGCACACCCTCAGTAGTGGCTTTTTCATTGCCGTCTGCACCATGCTGAGGCCAGGGGCATATGATGCAGCAGTGAAAAGGATCTCTGTGTTTGCTGTGTGTTTTTGTAAAGTAAAATCTGTAGGAGTGCTGCTTGAAGTTGCACAAAAGCAAGTAGGCAAGAATTTCAAAAAGTGGCATCACTGGAGATGTCTGCTTTTCAATTAAATATGCCAAGGCAAGTACAATTCAGATATGTCTAAAGCGTCACCCTGCTGCTATGAATCAGTCAGTTGCTGGCTTTCATCACAGTGAAAGAGGACTTCTATCATTTAATCTTTGTGTGTTAGATGGATTCTTAGATTTTCTTCTTTATTGGGGTGTTTTTTCACTCACTTCCTCTGGTAGTATTATATCCACCCTGCATCTAATTAGGAGAAGGATTTTTGTTTCTACTGGCCACACCTTTAAGCATATTATTACAATATGTGCTACTGATGTCTTGTGAAACCAAGACCAATCTCCCTACATCAACTTTAAAACTCTTTTTTTTAAATCTGTCAATTCTGCTGTGTGTAATATCCTTGAGACAGTGCGCTCTTACATTTCAACAGGACTGAAGGTTTGTAGTAGAAACACATCTTCCATCCACTCATCGTCATTCATCCTGTAGCCTTTCTGGTCTTTCTCTGTCCTCCAATCTTCTTCAGTCCACTTCTTTACTGATGTTGCTTAGCACTACATTTTTATATTTGCTGATATGTTTGTGTCTCTTTCTGAGTGAGCAGTAGTGCAGGTACATTCAGTATTGTGAAATCGGAATTATTAATGTGCAATGGGGGCACCACTTTTAGCTTAGGCGAAATTAAATGACCAGTTCATTTTCACAGGTTACAAATACCTAACAATTAATATTTTAACTTTGAGCATAAGGGAGTCAGAGTGCACCAACTTCATTGTGTATAAAACATCTCTTATATGATAAAGTATGTTATAGGTAAGTCAAACCTTTGGACTGTGATGCTGTTAAGTCTCATAGTTGTCTCATAACAGCTTTGAACCCAACAGCACTCAAAAAACAATGGAGGACAGCAGGATGAGACATAACTTATTTTCTTCTGCAACAACACAAAAGCCTGGTTGAAAATGGCTACCCTAACAATAGATGGTATGAAAAATGGATGTAGTTGCCATGAAAGATGAGGGATGTGATACAACCACTAGTTGCTAGGGAAACCTGTTTTCTCCAACAGGTTGGCAGTGGTTCCTGCAGGTTTCTGGCTCTCACTGAGTAAAAAATGGGTTGCAAAGGAATTGCTGCACCAAAATCATCTTAGCGATTGCCACTGTTGCCGATATTGTTCGTGTTTATTTGCAAATATGTGCTAAGTGTTAACTGAATTGTAGTACTTGAAAACTCGAAAAACTATAATACAGGCTCGCCTTCAAAGTAAAAGCCTCAGCACTGCAGCCAGCATCTTTCACATGGTGCAAACTTGTGTCGCACTTTTCAGTTTCATTACAGCTCAGAGAGTATTTGCCAGTGTTTGGGAAAACTTTTCTCTAAAACTTTCCCTAGCAACAGGTCACTGGCCGGCCTGAAGGCTTGTGTAACTGACGCTTTAGCAATCATTTTCCCAGCAAATGCCATCAACCTCCAGCAGCCAATTAGGGAATAGTGGTACTATCACTTCGCTAGCTGTTAGAGAGTTTTAGCTTATTGCGACTGGGGTCTTGTTCATTTTTATCTCACACAGTCACTATTATTGTCATACAGCCAAAATAGCGGACAAGTTAGTTGCAATGTTGGGTGAAATGCATTCCAAAGTAACCTGTTACTGCAATCACATACATTTTTTAGTAACAGTAATGAGATATATATATATACTCAGTCACAATTATGTCATTACTTGCAGTACAACGGTTCATAAGTTATCTGCACATCTGTCTTTTTCTTAAATGCGCTTATGCTATAATCACCTGATCTGATTTAGCGTGCAGGGAGTAGGAAAAGGGTGTAGCCTTTGTGTGTTTGTCTGTTAGGGTTTTTTTGCATGAAAGAAAGCATTTGATGGTAAAGTGCAAACTGTGTCCAGGATAGAATCAGCCATATTGTACAATTGAATCAAGGTGATGATCATTTTGAAGACTAGATTTCTATTTTGCATGTTGTTTTTGGTTTTGTGCTCATACATAAATACTAAAAGAAAGATTACATGTGTGTCCTCATTGACATAAAAATGTGTCAGTGTGGGTGACTGTAGCCTCAGTTTTTTATAGTCAATAATCTTGGATTATGGCTAGTTGTTAGATAATAATGTGACTCTCCATTTACTGAAGACTTTCTCTGACAAGTAATTAAGTAATGCCCTGCATCACTTTAATGAAAATTAATGAGTAATGCGTAATAACACTTAAAAAAAACAGCAACACTGTTTCATGGTCACTTGTCCAGGCATGTTTTTGCAGCCATCTTCTGGTGGCCTTTAAAGAGATTGCAGGCTTAAAGATTTGCAGGCTCCACATGGGCTTCGCTTTTCAGTCTGAGAATTTACATCTATTTGTTACACTGTCTATGGTGTAATCATCACCTACAAGTATAAACAAGTTTAACTAGTATGAGCGGTTGACATTACAAGCAAGAGCAGCCCCAAAGTTATCACTTAGTCCCAACAGGGAGAATGAAATTATGGATTTTTACACCTGAAAATACTGCATTCAGTGATCCAACTGTGGAAACACCATCTAATGAAGAAAATCATTAGCTGTAATATGCCTAATTTTTGTTTCTTCTTTTTTTGTGGTATTTTTTTATTTTATTTTTTGCATTCAAACTAACCTTTGGTAACCTGGCAACATTATCCCACACAGGTTATGTTGACTTGGCTTAATTAACAATGACATTATTGAGGAAATTCAAAGCTACCCTCTGACCCTTTTTTATCCCAATCCCTGCATCACTCTCGTAGCCTCAATCCTGGTTAATCTTTACCTTTTGCTTCACCTTTGTGTCTTTCCACCCTTTACCCCCACTCTTATCCTAAAGCAGCATTTCTTTAACCTTATGCTTGTCCATTAAAGTTCAATAACTTTATTTTTTCTTCTAGCATCTAGTAGAGAGTACTCTCCAGCTTGCTGAATTATTCATTGTTATTGTATCAGTGGCAATGGTCAAACATCTGTCTAAAATAGTGGGAGCTGTTTCTGATGTGCTAGCAGTTGAGGCTAGTGTAACACAATCAGTGTGCTTTTAAGCTTTCCAGTCGTCCTTGCGTTTTTGTGCTGAGTGTTAAGTCCTTTGAAATATGTTTTTGCAGCGTCACCTTTCAAAGCTTCACTTGTGCATCCTTGAGCAACTCTGTCCAGTCCATCTCTTTGCAAATTGTCATCATGGTGCTTTAGAAAACGATAATAAAGACAAAAAGGCTTATTCATTTCTTTGTACATTATATGGGAGAAAAACATGACCTTCAGATGTTTTAAAGGATAAGCTGATTGAATACTGCAACAGTCAAGTGTAGACTAAAACCAGATTACCTTGACTAGAAAATCCATCTATTCACTACACTCATATGAAAAACTAATGACACCTTTACTGCTTGCACAGGAATTAATAGGGCAAGTAGCAGCCAGGTGCTGCTAATCAAATGCAGCTGATTAATTGATCATCAGCACACTGCTGGTTGCTCATCTGGAGCATTCAGGTGTGCCACAATCTTACCAGGAGTGGACATCCCAGCAAATTCACCCCAATTCACCCTTTACAGAAAACTGGAGGGGGAAAAAAGGACTAAAATCAGTAACTACATTGAACTTCTTTTGCACAGGACCTGAGCAGCTGGCAGTCATTGAGTCAGCCATGAACTCCTCCGTATAGGAATCAAATGTGAGGCCATCTGTCTGACAGCTAAAACATGGCCCAAACTGGATCATGCAACAGGATAATCACCCCAAGCATAGCAGCAAATCTCCAACAGAATGGCTGAAAAAGAAAACAACCAATGTGCTGCAATGACCCAATCAAAGTCCAGACCTCAGTCTGACTGAAATGCTTTGATGAGACCTTAAAAGAGCTGTGTGTAACCAAACGTCCACAACAGTCAATGAGCTAAAGCAATGCTGTGCAGATAAAGATAAATGGTCCAAAATTCCTCCACAATGATGTAAAAGATTTCGTTTTCACAGGACAGCACCGAGTCCTGTGCAAAACGTTTTGTGTGTCACAATGAAACAAAACCACAAAGAAATCATTGTATACACCTTTATAAGGTAAATCAGTATAAGACTGTTTCAAGGGTAGCAATATCCTTCATCACTCATGTTAAATGGCAAATGAACTGGTGCTTATGTTTTTGCTTTTCTACTCAATGTGAACACTGAAAGTGTTTTCTTACTATAGGCCTAATTCAGTCATTTACACACACATTCATACAGGTGGGGAGTTTTCTGTGTACTTTACAATAACTTGCTCTAGGATACTTTGTCATGCAGGCCGTAGTATTGAACCACTGACCTTGTGATTGGTAGACAAGCCATTCTACCTCCAGAAAAACAGCTGCCCCGACTCATGTTACAGTTAACTTGACTCTCTGCTAACATCATAGTTCAGAACTGCATACTAGGTTCTCCCACACCTTGTCACTTGTGAGTTGAACACATAAGAAGAAATATCGCACCTTTCCTTTTCTATAAGATGTTATTTTTCATATAATTTCTGCTTTGCATGCATAATATTTCTCACTTGACAATTATTGTTAATTTTCTTGTGTTTTGGGTAAAAAAAAACAAACAATACAAAATCGACTTTGCTGCTTCATGGTGCATCTTAGGAGAGGACACCTGTGTTGCATCTTTCTCTGCTTGCCTTGGTGCTGAGTACTCACAAACAGAGCAGACCTCCTCAGTCCACTCCACAAACAGTGTGTGTGGGGTGGATGTAAGGCATGGAGGGCTTTGCAGTGGCTGTTTTTTGATTGACCTGATTATGGAAAACAGCCCCTGGCATAACTCCCAGAGGGTGTAGGGACCGTGGCATCTTCGTGAAATATATTCCTGTTGTGCCAGCTTCTGTCATAAGATGCCTGTAGATAAAGCCAAGGCAGACTGCCAAGAGGGAGAGTGTGAGAGACAAAGATAGCTAGAGAGAGAGAGAGAGGGAAGAATTGGGAGGGGCATTTTAAATATGGAAAATGAGAGCAGGACGCCGATTGATGATGAAGAGGAGATGGAATAATGACATATCAGATTTACAGGCAAGATCACTGATGTTACTAACAATATTTATAACAGTGTGTATTTTTTTTCTTTGTACCATGGAGGTTTAATTCAATGTTCAATTCAGTTTTATTTACATAGCACTAGTTCACAACAAGACCCTATAATATTAGAGAGAAAACCTCAACAGTCAGACAATGACCTATGAGCAGCATTTGGTGACAGTGGGAAGGAAGAACTCTGTTATGATGAAGAGACCTTCATCATAACCAGATTCAGTGAGAAACAGCTCTCCACCTTGACTTTCTGTGGGCTGAGAGGAAAAAGAAAAAGAGAAAAAAGGCATGTCAATAATGACATGTAGTAGTAGCATTAGAAACACACGAAAAGTGAAAAGATGTGAGTGAACAAGAAACTCTGCATCAAGGGAAGTCTCAGCAGCCTGAGCCTATAGCCCTCCTGATCCCAAACTGCGAGCATGTTCCACTGGAGTGGAGCCTAAAAGGTGAAGGCTCTGGCTTAAACATGTCAACAAAAAAGGGAAAATTGTCAAAGTTTGGCTGTTTTGTGATGTAGATGGACGGTGGACCCAATTGCAGGACTCAGAGACAAAAACGTAAACTCAAAAAGACAGTTTTATTGCTCAACTCTTATGAAGACACAAAATGGACTCAGAAGCACTGGGAAACATTAATACTGTACTCAAGGGATACAATATAAATTTTATCTCATTCTCAGTCTCAAAATAATATATCTTGAATCCCACAAAAATCAAAACGGACACAAATAGTTTAGAAAATAAACCGAATCCAGCTGTTTACAGTAGCTAAATCCTTGACTTGAATGCCTTCCACATGAAATTTTATGTGATTCTTCACATTCTACTGTTAGGAAGAATCACCTGTGGATGACAATATCACTTGGGTTTAGTGACAGCATCTGAACAGCAAAACTGAATCTGTAGTTGGAGTCTAAATGCAGAGATTAGTCAACAAATTCCTTGAAATTGATCCCATGAAAAAACAGTCCTACTTTTATTATCATTGTCAGGGCCGCCTCTGAACACTGGTGAATATCGGTGCTAATTTCAATATGATTGGAGAGGAAAGTGTAACCTCTACTCTTAAGGCAAAGGCAGCAAGCCAAGAGCTGCAGAGGTTGGATCTAAGCCAAAATAAGGGAGGCAGCCAGGAAGTGTTGAAAGGCACAATTAATCTGCTCTGTCATCGCTTAGGCAAGAGGAGCTGTTCTCCAAGGAGGTGTACACACCGCCCAAGTTAAGATCCCCAAAGTTACTAAACGCTGATGTGTTGGCAGGCTCTTCGTTGGGGGTCCTGAGGTTATCTAGTCTACACATGTTTCGTGGGTTTGGAAAGGTCAAAAGTTGTGATTACCCTAGAGTAGAGTCCTGGAGCTGTTATGCTAAACAGCTTCTTGGTTTTTTAATAATCTATATGAAAGTTCGATTTTCTGCAGGCTTTAGACTCAGTTGAACACCAGTGTTGTGTCTCTGACTTATTCATTTTTTGAGTTTAATTACTGTAGAGAGTGATTGTCTCTGTTTTATTGTTGAACTAGAAGCAGTAAAACACTCTTTTTGTTAAGTCCTTCTGCACCTTAGACTTAGTGAGATTGCCAAACGAGTCAGTCACCAAAGGTTTGACTGATTCATTGAGATCCTTTTCTTTCTTATTATAGTTATCGGCTTCACTTTGCTTATTTAATAGACTGTATATTCTTTTGTTTGCATGCAGGCCTATCCTGTTGCCACTGATTTTCAGTTCTGTTCTTGCGTAATCTGGTATACCTCAGTCTTTTCTCCCTGTTTCACTTCTTTCAGAATGACTTCTCAACAGCCACCTCTCCACTGAGATCATTTTCTTCTGTTATTTTTTTCTTCCATTATATGTATCCATAAAGAATTCTGTCCAATAATTCAGTATGAGAATTGTTTCCGTCAAGCTTTAGTTTGTAGCATAGTTATCTTAGCATAAGTCAGCTTGACTCAACTGTAGCCCGTGGAATCACCTGAGGAAATGATCATAATACATTTTCCATCAGTGTTTTGTTTTTAGTATGTGCAGTGGGTTGAATCAAAGCTGGGCAGCTAAAGCTTTGATACTTAAGACAATCAAAAATAATTCTCCCTCTCAGATATCTGGCAAACACTTCAAGAAAGCATTAAAGAAACAGTAGTTTGCGTTTGTGTTTGCCCAGAGGAAGGACATTTTTGTATACATTTGGACAGAGACACATTGGTTGATGATGTGAAACGGAATATCCCATGTTGGGAGAAATCAATTATGCATTGAGGGGCACTACCCTGACTGCTGAAGTAGCTGTGAGATTAAAGACAAGTATAGATGGATGTGTGCCTCATGTATATTCTCTCCAAGTAAGCCAAAATCCTCTTTGACTGTATGCTAAACAACGAATGCTCTGCTAACAGCAGCCTTTAAAACACTTGCACAACAACCTGTTATGGATGAAGAGTTTGTCCACTTCACAGACAGTCAGAGCTTTCAGATGTAACTGTGCAACAATGGGATGTTCTTCGTAGCAACTCTGAGATTAAATTTAAAAATTTGAAATTTGGGAGATGACCACCCCGCTTTAAAATAAAAATAGTATCAGCACTTTTGCAGCAAGTGCTACAAAAACTAATTTCTTTACAGGGATGGAAAAAAATAAAAACTCTCAGTATCACAGTTTTCCTATTTGTGTGATGAATCTCTTTTCCATTAAAAATGCATTCCTCTCAGCAGCATTCATCAACAGATTGCCTGTGTCATCAATATTACTTTTTTTTCCCGGCAAAAACAGCTCTTACTCAGCATCAGTGGGCCAGCTAAATTTCTCTCAGGCCCACATTGGGCTTTTGTTTGTTTTTCAGATCTGTCGTCATGAATTTTTCATTAGCCACTTGATGAGACATTTCTTGTGTTTTCCTTAAAGTATAAAGCACAGTGAGCGGTGTTATGGTGTGGGATTTTTTTCCACTGTGCAACTGCTACAGTGGCTTTGTTTTCATTCTGGCAGTCAGAGTAGTTTGAATAAATTCATCAAAACTTAACCCAAATGGACATTTTTCACATAACAGCAAATACACTAATTTAGCAGTTTAAGGATATAAAATGTTTTTGTACCTGATAGAGATGTTTTATTTTATTTTATTCTTTAAGCTTATTATTTATGTTTAATAGCCTGAAATATGTTCATAACTATGTACTAGATTACAGTGACATTTAGTATCGAGACACTCATGGTCCCCAGAGGACAAACTGGAATGACTCTAATCTACTGACTGTCTTCTATGAACCTTTATGTTCAGTACTTTGATTCAAAACTGCTCAAAGAAAAGTGAAATTCTTACTTGGTTTGAATTGTAACCACTTCTCCCTTCAAGATAACCTCCTTCTGCACCTCCAGATCACTTTCAGCACTTCCAGCTTCCACCTCTGCTATTTTTGCTCTACAATTCCACTGAAAGCTCCTTTCTGGTCTCTAAGTCAGCTCATTTCAGTAAGTGATGATCCTTGAAGTGAAAAGGGTTCTTTGTCCAGGATGGATGGTGCAGAGGATAAAAAATATGGAAGCACTGTGGGTGTCATTACTTTTGCTAAAGGTTATACAGTATGTTCTTTAATTACTCCCCAGATAAAGTAATTCATTACACTGCTTGTTATATTACTTTCACGTCCCTCTTTAACGAGGTCTGAAATGCACTGTTACATAATTACTAGTTAACAATATAAAACTGAGCTACATTGCAACATGCCGATACAAACACGTATTCTAACACAAAGCCAGCAACACAAAGCAAAGTTAATAATCACCCAAATTAGACTTTAAAGCAATTGCCACAGTGATTCTACTGTGGAAATACGTACGGGTGGAAATGGAAGCTACATACAAGCCTGACTGCTCATCAAGGTCTCTGTTACTTGTGGGAGGTCAGGCTCTGGCTGCTGAGCTGGGGTCAGCGTACACTCAGCTTTAACGTCAGTCTGGCGTCTTTGCTAGCTTCGCGTTAACAACTTGTCTCCAGATGCTTGCAAAGAACATGCTGTGATTGAGTATAATGCAAGTTTTTTTTATCTGTCCTTGATGCAATTTGCACTTTAATATCTTACTCTTGTTCTTTCCTTATATAAAAACAAAAGTAATGCTTGTTTCTTCACTCCTTAAAAGTTTGCCATCCTTATTGCACGCAAACCAAACTCAGGTGTGCAAGAAGAAGACCCATTTGATTTTTTTTTCTTTCTATCCACCTGTTGTCCTGATAACTGAAGAACCTTTGCAACACAAGTAACAGCACAATGGTAACCGGAATATAATTACTGAATTTAGTAAAGAAATGTATTACACTACTGCATTACTGAAAAATGTCCTGTGATTACTGTACTTTTGAATTGCATTATGCCTAACATAGCATAGATGTACATTAGCCTCTGGATCTGCCAATGCATAGGTCCCTAAGAACCTGCATTCTGTCTGACGGCCACCAGATGGCGATAGCTGTGGTCACAAAAAACTACCCATCCTATACAAGTCTGTCCTGACCTCTGTAAACACTTTCCTCCTGAGTTTATGGTCTCAGTCACACATTTTGGGTAATTTTGAATAAAAAAATTAAGTCTGTTTTTGTAAATCTTTAGCATACTGTAACATTTCAGTAGATTATCTGTGGTATGAAACCTCATGCTAATCAGCTAAAGACTGGAAAAAACACAAGCTGTTAGCCAATGAACGAGTCAGACACACCCACAACCATTAATATTTCTCTACACACCTTAAGTGTATCGTTGCATTTCTGTGCCACTTTTCACTAGATGAAGATCTAAAACTTAGCTTCTATGGTAGGATTTAAATTGTGAACAGAAATGTTCGTTTATAGTGTGTGAGTGAAATGTATGAAATGAAATGAATTTAATAATTTCACAGAACTGAATGAAGTGCACCCAACACCAGATGTCCTTGTTGTCTACAATGCCATCACCAAATACTGATTTTCTGTTTGTAAAAATATCGCAGCTCTGTCTGCATCTTCACTGTGCAATTATACAACAAGGACACTAACACATAATTCTTCATGAAAAAGTTTAAATCATCAGTCACATGTGATGGATTTACGAAGGCCAAAACATTGAAGTAAGAGGAGCCAGATATGGTGGAAAGTGAATCGCCTTATATCTGACATTTCCTCTGAGCTAATTTGCAGTGGAGTGCATGCAGACGCAAACCAATTAAGGCTCAGGAAAGCTGGGGAGAGGTCAACAGGCTGGCTATTATCTTGCTGTGCCAAATATATACCTGACGATATCTGGGGCAAGATTTGGGTCAAGAAAAAATGACCTGAATCGGACTGATGTGGTCTGTGGATCAACGGGGCCAGGTGGATGTGGGTAAGAGAGTCGGAGTCGATTTCTAACGAAGACTCCAGGGGCCACGCGGCAAGAGTTTATACTGTGTGAATGCCTGTGTGTGTTTCATTATGTGTCTGGATGTACTGTTCCCGTCCTGTGATTGTGAAGAACCTTTAGCTCGTTATTGAAATCCAATCTCATTTATATCAGAGTAGCTGTCTGCAAAGCCTGTGTACTTGGTACAAGCTAAAGCTGGTCCCTATCTAAAGGATACAGAATAGAAATCAATTTGTGGGACGCATGACCTGACAGCTGTGGGACTAAATGACCTCAGAAACAACACTCTTAGGACTTAATCTCTGAGCAGTGTCAGCTATAATTCGTTTGGAGAGAAACTGTATAGACAGATGCATAACTTCTGCAACAACCTTTACTTGACAGAAACAGTCACGTGTTTGCACTACATGTGCAAGTATGAGCGTGTCTATATGATTCTTTCCACAAGTTATTTCCCTTTAGTCTAGACACTGATGTAAGCAGTCAACAGCAGAGGTTTCCTTGAACTTCACAACCTGGAGATTGATTCTTCAATAAAGCAAGATGGTGTTTTTGAAACTTGGAGGAAGTTCACTTTCTCAATGCTCTCTGTTCAATCCTTCAAGTCCAACAAACAGATGATGTTCTTGTCTTTTCAAGTGATGTTTCATAATATATTTGTCCTCATGATATGTAAATGACAGTGAGATTACTGTATAAGGAATATTTATGATGAGAACAGAATACAGTGCCTGACATTATATCTAACGTAGTTTATCTTCAATTCAATCTTGGTTTAAATGGATTTGTACTGGATTTTATGAACACCACACAAAAAAAGAATCGTTTAATGATTTTGATTTTTTAAGGTCCCTTACAAATTTTGTGGGAATCAATTGAAAAATCCAAAGCTTTAATCACTGAACCTTTAATAAATCTGCTTTGTTGCTTTGTTTGTATTGAGTGATGACAGAAGGCTACTTTTTAGAGGCGTAACGGGACCTTTTGGGAGGAGAACCGTTTAATTGTAATCTCTGGTTCACTTTTGAAGATGTTTTTGTTATGTTGACAGTTAAGTGTTTTAAGTGAAAAATCAATCCTACGTTTAAGCTGGTCAGCTTTTTGCTCTTGCTAGCATTTTATCTTCGTACTGTTAACATGTCTATAAATTTGTAAAAACAAAAAGATTTTGGCCTGAAATTATTTGTTGCAACTATCTGGATAATCCATTAATATTCATAATTTTTTTTTCACCTTTTAAATTATGAGATTTTTTTGCTTAAACTGTAAACTGAGTATATCTGGCCGCCTGATGGGCCAAAATCAAAAACTAAACTTTTGGATTAAGCTTTTCTCTGTATGTTTTAACTCAGTTGGCCAATTGATAACTAAGCAATGAATAAAATAATGTTCAGAGCTATTTATGTTGTGTAATTACCAGCCCTAAAATCTGTTGACAGTTCTATATTTGCAATCTTTTGCACATAGCTAGGAATATAGCTTTAAAACAAAACATTCAGTTCAAAGTTAATGGGCCATTTGCTAAACGTACATGGCACATACACCATATAGGCAACATTTAATGTCTGTCATGTTTATTAAGTTATATATTTTTAGAAGTTGTAGATCTTAAACATGAAAAATGCTATGCTTTTGTTGTTTGGTGCTCATGGCTGCCCCTCCCTGAGCCTGGTTTTGCTGGAGGTTTCTTCCTCTTAAAAGGGAGTTTTTCCTTTCCACTGTCACCAAGTGCTTCCTCGTAGAGGGTCATTAGATTTCTCTGTATTATTTTAGAGTCTATAGAGTCTATAAAGCACCTCGGGGTGACTGTTGTTGTGACTTTGTAGCTTATGTAAATAATAGTTAATTGAATGTTTCAAAATTCACTTTTTTGTCTTTTGTGTAAAAATAATTATATATGTACACCTGTATTTGATTCAAGTATCACAATTTATTACAAAAACTAGAACTTTTTTTCATCTGTCAGTGTTGCCATGCTTTAAGCATTTAACAATACAGTATAAAACCTCAACCCAAAGGTAGAATAGTAAAAGCAGAGATCATAGATGCTGACGCAGCATTACAGAAGTTAAGACATGCTGTTACTGTACAGGAAACATTACGACTGAAGTACAAGCATCTGTAAAATGTGCCATTGGCATCAGTGATTTGCATTTTACCATAAGCAATCTGACCCTTCCTCAATTTAAAGTGTCACAGGAAACGCCCCCTTGGAAAATAATTTACACGAAAATAAATACAAACACAGAAACACTCTGCAAATGATCATGGATGTGCTGAGATATTTTTCAACAGCCCAAGGCACTCAGGCTCAAACATTGGCAATAAATATACATCATTCTTCAGACAAATCACGTCAAGCAGGTGTGGTTAGAGAAAGAAGAGTGACAGAGAAACAATGTTGTCTAGTTCGTAACCTCTTGATGAACACAGTCCTTTCAAAAAAACAAAAGTCCACCTGGCCTTTTTTCACAGTGAAAATCGCTGGCAGTCGAGACAGAAAAAAAGACATATGAAGGACTCAGTCATTTTGTTGACTAGTGCGACATCTGTTCTCTAAAAACTACATTAACCTCTTACTGTATTTTTGATGCTGGCCTGTCATTTTGGTCTCTGAGGGCGACCTCTGCTCACTAGAATGGCATCACCTGCTCCTCCCGGATGCGCATTCAAGCACCACAGGGTGTCGGAGCGCTCCCCTTTTATTTTTCAGTGGCCCATCCCACGTGAGAATCTGGTAAAATATCTATCAAACTGCCCACAAGTGATGTTTTCAAATATCTATGACAACCCAGACGCTATTCACTGACACAGTCTCCTCAGATTGGCTGACCTTTTGAATGAGTTTACCGAGGCCGTGACAACACTGGTTTTAGCAAAAACCACTGAGCTTCTCTTCCCTGCAGTTCAGTTCAGTTGAGCTGGCGACAGGCTTCGAATGTCCACTTCGAGGCACCTCCATAAATATCGAGGCTGGTCTCCATCCATGCAAAAACGTTGCCCACTTGCGCTTTGCTGCTGCATGTCGCTAGATTGTAAATTTCTCCCACGGACAGTTTACGATCCCAGATGTGAAAATTTGCCAGGTCTCCTACAAAAGCTTGCGTGGCATCGAACCCTCCTCCAAGCGTGTCCTGTGGCAAACACAGTTTGATTTAATAAAGGATGATGAGCCTGCTTCGTGAAGAGAAACCACAGTCTCTTTAACTATTTGGATGTTTATTTGCCAATCCAGTGGGATTTTTTGATGAGCTCTAACCTTATCAAATTTAAAGTATTCAATTTTTAAGGCTCAATGAATACAAATTATCCAGCTGCTTACATTTTGTTGTAATACAACATAAAATACTATAATGTATGATTTGTTGTGTGTTACTAAATCATGAGAAATAACATTTTTTTAAAAAGGTGCTTCTTTCAACTGGCAGGTGTGGAGCATTAAAACCAGGCTGTGCTTACTGCTTACCTGCTCCTGGCCAAGGATCAGCAGGCCCTGAGATTTGATGGGATGATACGGAGCCAGGTTTTCTCCACTCCCCCTCTTGACACCATCTTGAAAAGCCTCCCAAACACCATCACGAGTTGTCCAAGTCACGCAGATATGATGCCACTTTCCGTCGTTGATGAGAAATGGCAGCTTTGCTACCTTTAAAAAGTTCAAATGCAGGAATTATCAGACCTACAGTGGAAACGAGAATGTCTTACAGTCTAAAAAAAATCGAGTGTTATTCGATTTTTCCTGCGTTTTTCTCGTACCTTGTCATTTATTAGAATCTCCATTGGATTGTTCCCCCACTCTATGAGAACCAGCTCGTTGGCTTGTCCAGGAACTGCGTAGGAGAAAGGTGTGCCCACTCCCGGGGAGGCGTTGGACTTGAGCCACATGCACACGGTGAGGGCATACATCTCTGGCAAACTCGTTTTCACTTTTGCGTACATGTAGTTGGTCCTCAGTGGGAACGTGAGCTGAAATTTATCCAGCGGCCTGTTTTCTCTCTGACCTGCCGTAGAAGAAACAGAAAAACAGGCTTGAACTCGTTTTAGAGGACGTGTTCTACCCCACACAGATATATCATTCCTAGTGCTCACATCCTGGGAATATTTCCTGGGAATTATACGTTACACAACAAATCCACAATGGTGACGCGCCAGATTTGTTTTAATCTCGCGTGCTAAATCCATCACAGGAGTGGTAACGCTGTTAACGGCCATCTCTTCTTTTCATATTTGCCCGCACCTCATTGACTATATTTAACAGAAATCGCTGTAGACGGTTCTTCCGGAAAAAAGGAAGAAAGAAAAAGAAAAAAGCGAAAGAGAGCGAGTGAGCGGATGTTGTAAATTCTCGTGTGTCTCTTGGAGCAAATGGCGGTGGCAGGTCACTTAGTGCATGTTTGAAATGGTCTAATCTGGCCAGAGTGGGAGTTGAAAACTGCGGGATATACACTGTCCCACTGGTTTTGTGCTCAACATTAAATCGGATATATAATAATCTAGCCCACTATCCTAGATTGGACCCCCCCCCACCCCCACCCCACCCCCTCCTCTTGACTTTCCATTTTTTTAAATCAATTTTCTTATGATTGCTTGATCGTTACAGTCCCCAGCCCATATTGCTTACAACTAATCCACCACCAACTCTTTCCACTTACCTTTCTCCAGGTCGGTGATCCTCTGGTGTAGCGATGTGAGTGTGGACTCCACTCTCCCACGCTGCTCTGTCTCATTGCGGAGTCCGGGTTTGCCCTCTTCGATGCCGTTCACTCGGGACAGCACCTGCTTCTCCAAGTCATCGATTTTACTTTGGAGAAGGTCTTTCAGGCTGTTTGCCTGCACCGAGTTGTTGCTTCTGCTGAATTGCTGTCAGGGGGTAAAAAGTGCGCATTTAGGTGAAAAAGGTTCAGATTCCAGATTATACTTTATTTTGGAGGGTCACTGCCGTAAACTTGAACGAGCAATTTAACCTACGCAAAGAATGTTTTTATGTTCATCTTATGTTCACACTGCGAATTAATTTTAAGAATCTATACTTGTTAACCTATTGTTTTATTATAATTTTTGTCGCAAAACGAGCTGTACGCAAAAGTGTTTATATTCTCCCCGGAAACTGCAGCCCTACCTCCAGATTCTCTAATCTCTGCTTCAGCGACTGTAAAGTCTGTGATAGTTGCGTCAAAGTGTCCGCGGGGCCTCTGGACACGTCCCCCATCGTGTTTTTGGTCCCCGCTTCTTTCCTCCTGCCCCCGGGCCGCGCGTCCCCGAGGTCTGCGCCGCTCTGGCTCTCACACCGAGCCAACTTCGAGGTGAGCTCTCTGATAGTCTCTTTTTGGTTCATGATCGTCTCCTTCTGCTGTAAAACCGTCTCCCGCAGCTGCATAACCGTGGTCTTCAAGTCCTCTCCCGGCACACTGTTCTGCAAGGTGGCCGAGCATATGTCCATATCCTTGGGTACGGACGTGCAAATGAACTGCGTCTGTCCGCCAAAGTCTTGAGACGAGCTCTCCAAGAAGACGCAGGAAAATAGAAAAAGTTTCCAGCAGATTTCTCTCTTTGCGGCCCGCATGTCGCCGTCTGCGCCGGGCTTCACTTTTTATTTATTATCGTCTTTAATTCTGTGCTTTATGAGCCGCAGTGACTTTCGCCAGTGTCCCCCTTGTTGTTGTACTCCGTCTCTGCAAGTGCGGCAGGTTTTTATACAGCGTGCCCGGTTCTGCGCAGAGCCGCTCTCACTGCATCACAACCGGTGGGAAGGGAGGGGTGGGTCGCGCTGCCCCCGTTTAAAAGGCTCCGGAATCCGCGTCACATTCAAGAGATGAAACCCATTTCGCTCGCGGACTCCCACGTGTTAAATCTTTCATGGCTTTGGCTGTTTGTCATTTCTCCCCGTGTGATATTAATCTGGAAAACGCTGATTTGTAGATGGTAGTGGTTTGGGAGTTGGGGGTGTTGCTTTGCATGGCGGGG
>NW_005187662.1:484023-494599 GCF_000239375.1 Pundamilia nyererei | reverse complement strand
GTTTCTCCCGCTGTCATCTGGATCATACACGTCTATCTCATGGTGATCTGTGAGAATTCAACGTGAAAAGCGCTCTTCCCCCACAAACTCAGAGGTACTCTCTCTCTCTCTCTCTCTCACTCACTCACACACACACACACACACACACACACACACACTCCTTATTTATCCCCAATGACCCGCTCTTGCAGTCAGTGGTCTGCTCTGCGCAATAATTATCTCAATAATTCAGTTTCTAAAATGATAATCTGTCCCCCAGCAATTTAGCCCATCTATTATTCAGGAAGGGCATTTTCCCTCCCGTTTCTCACTATCTTTTTATTCGGTTGGTGATTAAAATAAAATGAAAATACTGCAATTCAGTTACGAGAACATATTGTCTTTCAAATCAAATTTGATCTTTGGAAGAAAAAAAAAGAACACAGGCAGGAGAGACAGGACTCCACGTGACAGACGGATGTTTGACAGAGGTGGTTAAATAGGTCATGCCATAATTACTCTCATCTATAGTGGGTCTCTGGGTTGTAGTTGCAGGTGCTTTTTTAGGTCAGGAATTAACACTGGATGATTCATTTGCTATATAACTGTGGTGTTAGTTTTATTATTGGATTACAAGCAAGTAGTCAAATAAAAAGTGTCCTGTTAGAATATTCACTGCTGTGCAAAAGTCATGAACCACACTTCATGACTTTATAATTTGGGAAGTAGGTGCAGTGATTTAATGAAACCTGGGCAACAATACACAAGGGAAAAACAGTTTATACAATTCTAATGAGCTTGAAAGTTAACATTTGGTATGACAGCCTTTATGCTTCAGCACAGTCTGAACTCTCTTAGGGAGCTTTCTTGTCATTTCTTTAAGTAGCTCTCCAGGCTTCTTGAAGGACATTCAAAGCTCTTCTTTGGATGTTGACTGCCTTTCTGTTCTGTTCTCTGTCTGTCTGGGTCCCACACTGCTTCAGTAATGTTGCGACCCAGGCTCCTGGGAGGCCAATCCATGACTGATAATGCAACCGAGTTCAGACCCCTTCCAGATGGTAAAGCATGATGGATAAAAAAAATCTGTTGGTACTTTTCTGAATTCACAATTCCATCAGTTTTGACACAGTCCCCCAAACCCCTGGCTCATTTGCAGCCCCAAACCATGCCAGAGCCTCCACCTTTGTTCAAGCTTATTGCTGACAATTTGAACAAAGAATTTCAAACTTGGATTCGTCACTCTAGAAGACATGTTGTCACAGATTTTCGGTCCAGTTCTTGTGTAATTTGGCATAACTCAGCCTTTTCTCCCCGCTTCCCTTCCTTAAGAATGTCTCCTTGACAGGCACTCTTCCACAGAGATCATTTCTGATGAGGCTTCAGCAAACAGTTGATGGATCCACCGATGGTCCAGCTGAATTTTCGTAGGTCCTGCATCAGGTCTTTGCTGGATTTTTCCCTTTTTCTTCAGGACATGACTTTTTGATATTGGTCATCTACCACCTGCTATAGACATTCTTTTTTTCAGGCATATTCTTTATTTGTTTTTCCAGCACTTGTCCAGTTTCCCTTAAATTTTGTCAAAATAAAAACACTGAAAGACTTTCAGGAAGCCTGGAGAACTACCACTCAAGACAATGTCTGACTTCTTCAAAGTGAAATATAAAGAAATTAATTCCAGCTCAAGACTTTTGCACAGTACTTTATGTCTTTCTTTGCCTCACTTTTCACTTGTCACATCACTGTGCTTCTGTGTCATAATATGTGACATAACTGAGCATTATCAGGATTTACGTATGTATTACGTGTGTATTGTTAACTTATTGTCCCCTGAACTTCTTCTCTCTGTGGATTACAGTCTATTTAAGTAATGCAGCAGAGTCTACTTTAAGTGGAATGAAAGGCCAGAGAGGTTTAGTGATTTTACTTTCCGATGGTAATCACTGATAGACGCTCTTTCATATTATGAAAAATAAAGATGAAACCAGTGAAAATGGTTTCTTTTCAGCATTTTAGTTTGGAATGAAAGTTGTTATAAAAGATGTTAAGGTGATGTAACTGTTCGGGTAGAGTTGCAACTGGAAGGCCGCTTATCTGGAGGTTTTCAGGGACGGGATGAACAAAGTTACAGAGGAAAATCCAGGTCAGTGGTCAAAGCCATTATATTTTGTGAGAGACCAAGCAGAATTCATCAAACCTTTTTGTGGAATTTTCTTGCAGCAACACAACTAGAGCATTCACAATACACCAAGCCAAGAATGTGGAAAGCACGGGGCCTATTGCAGAGAAATGGTTCTTGGGTGAAATATAAACAGACAAAAACCCCAAAACTTTGATACATGTTGTGCAACATGAAGCCACGCTCTCTGGCCCTCCCAGGGCATCTTTACTGGCAGCGCCAGAAATGTGAGTAAACAACTTTTTGTCTCTTCAATATCAGCCATCTGGTAAATCTGTGCTGGTTATGTAATTACTGACAATGGACCACAATGCTTTTTTTTTGCGTGTGTGTTTTTTACTAAGTCTATTCATTATCAGTATCGTCTTCCAATAAAGTGATTTGCCAGAGCTGTAGCCATTGCCGAAATGTGCTAGTTAATGAGCCGAATAGACAAAGAAGTGAAACTGTGTTTTTATTATTTCGATTGACTTTATTCCACATAATCAGGCAGAAAAACCTAGACATCATCTACCCTGTGGGGAAAAGAGAGCAGTGCAAAACGTCCAAAGTCTAGCTCTCATTATAAATTCATTATTCAGGGCTTCCCACATAAACAAGTCTCGGAGCCATATGCTTAAAGTAGAAAAACCTTCTGTAGTTCCTCAGAAACACGCTGCCCCTCTTCCCTTCACCTACTACTCCTGCCACTTCTCCTCCCTCCAGTCATGTGAAACCCGAAGAAGACACTTGACTGTTGTTTTGAAGAATTTCCAGTCTCTCAGGTTAACATTTTCCACTGCGTGTCACAAGTTCAGCCTGTAAACATTTCTGTTTTGCTGTGACTGCTGCATCAGCTATTGAATTAGTAATGTACTTAGCTGTGCTGTGCGTGAAATAATATGATGGTTTGGATAAATGTTTATTTGCTGTTCAAGTCGTTGTGCGAGAGGTGACAATCAGTGACTCTGGAGATGCTAATCTCACGCAAGCAGCTGCCAGTCGCTCTTATCACAACCCTGTTCGGTATCACTGCAGCTCTGTCGGGGATGTGCTGCCAGGCCTCTGTCCACCTGTTCTGGTGAACAGCTTCACCTTCTAATAGATTCAGACACAGAGGAAATGCATTCTCCAGCACTGGGGATCAATACTTGTAATTGCACATGCTGTCAATGTGCAATATGGTTTTTCTCCCTGATCTCTTTCCTACGTTCTGCTAAAGTGCTGCGATAATCTTTTTGGTTTTAATTTGTCCACTGACATTGTATAATGCTAGGGGTCTAAGTTCAGTAAACTGTAACATATCATACTACAAAGTGTGTATATAATGGTTTAAATTACTAATTAACATAGCAGAAAAAGTGTGTTTCTTGCAAGTCTTCTTGCAGTAACTCTTATACTGTGGGTAAACCTGTTTATTTTCTCTTTAAATTGTGCCACACATATTTTTATGCCCAAATTTGAGCACACTGGCCCTCTTTGAGAAGTCAGGAATTAATCAAGCATAACATTTATTCGCTAAAAATTTCAAGGATAACAACCATAATTGTATTTTAGCATTAAAACTGTTATTTCGATTAAAGCAACGTCTGCATCTTCATGCACACATAGTTTGACCGTTCTTGATTTAAATAATATTTTTGGAGGCAAAGGTCTTTTGTGTATTTATGTAAGAATATCTTGCCAATACATTTTCTCATTTCTGCTGTGAGTTAGTAATAACAGTAATAAGGTCAAAAAGATCAACCTTGGCATCTATGAGTAAGAACACTGGGAGAATTTAAAATTTCAAGTGTGGAAACTCAACTTCTGCCCTCAAAACTTTAAATTAGAGTTTAAAATAAAACAAAACAGGCTTGTAATGCAGACATCTGCAAAGTTTGATCCAATAAAAATGCAATTCAGTAACACGAGTGGTAGGTGGCTATATCAGCGAACATGCACACTTTTTGCAAACTTTTGTAATAAACACTTCCTGAAGCCAATGCAGGGGGCCCCGGGGCCAGAGGAGGTGTGTATTTTTATCGACACACACATGCTACAGGTATGTGTGTGTGATTATTATACAGATACACACCCATTAATGTAGCAAAGTAACGCTAACATTGCAGAGCTTTATCACCTCGTCACTCCGCTTCATTAAAGCTGAACCCTTGCTGTTTGAATCACACCAATTAGAGAAACATTTGAACACCTAGAGTGGAAAGATATTTACTGTATGCCTGAAGAAGCTGCAGGTTAGCGCATTCTGCTGTTTTCCCATTTTCGCGTGACCACTACTGCCACTGTGTCTGATAATTACTGGAAGGTATTTCATCATTTCCATGAACAAAAGCCTAATTAAGCCGCCTCTTTGTGCAGCAGGCCACAGCCATCCTCACTACTCCAGAGGAGGAAAACACTCTCCATTTTGGGGTCACAGGAACTTTACTTTTTAGTAAAATATCAGACAGCACAAAGTCAAAAAAAAAAAGCCCACAGAGTCTAATTAAAGTAACGACATTTTACTTATAACTTCTCATCATTTTTTTTGGTGATGGTGTTGGTGGGATGGGGATTATTTGCCTTATGGTGGGCAGATGGAGTTTTTTCATACTGTATTGCTTTCCTTATGTTTTATTAAAGGTTGTGATTTAATTGTTCGAGCCGAGCAGCCATCCGAAATTGATACAATGCATCATCTGACATCGGGATCATTATCTGCGCAACGTGGCAGTATTCTGCTTCTGCTCAAGAAGATGAGGAAATATATTACAGTGTGTGCGTGGAAGTGGTTTTTTTCTCCTTCCGAGTGCTCGGAGTACGCGGTGATTTGATACAGAATGCCGAAAATTACTGTTATGAATTATCAGTATTTCTTTCTTTTTTTTAAGATTTTACAAGTATAGTCATTCATCATTTAATTCTTCTGATCTCATCTGCTGTCAAATGCATGCAAACTGTGAAGGCGCTGGAATATGAACAGAAAGCTTTATGAGCCGCTGTTGGTGTATGAAAAAAAAAAGCAAACCGCCTTTTTTCGTAATGCAATCATACCACCACCGAGTGTCTTTGCTGTCACGGGCATGTTTAGATTTTATAGATTATCAGTTATTATGATGACATTATTGGTTTTTCTTCCTCTACACTGACTGTGTGCTTGCATCTGTGTTTCCTGCAGTGTTTTTTGTTTTTCGTCTCCTTCAACCACAGCCAATGAACTGATCAATATTACCAGCTTAAAAAGAATCAGTTATTTTAACATATATTTTCAAGTAAATTGCTTCTTAATCATGCATCAAACTCTGTTTTACAATACTGTGCAGTTCAATTAACCAATATTATGCTCAAACAGTTGGTCTATTTGATTTTCGTGGACATGGAGGCTATACTGAATGTCAAAAGAGGTGCATTAGGTCATCTCTGGCTCTGTTATGATGTCATAGTGATGTTATCAGTAGTTATTTAAGCCTGGGCCTGAGGATTTGGATACTTTGATGAGCAGAGCTGTTTGTGTGCAGCTTAATGACACATATGCATTAGGTTTGTAGTAGTATTTTGCTCTAAGAATTTCCAACCTTTATTTTCTAAACTGTGGGAGGGTAATCCGAGCCATCATAGAAGAGGACATGGAGTACGCCCTGGACAGGTTGCTAGTCTATTGCAGGGCTAACACGGAGAGACAGACAGCAATTCGTGTAGACATTCACAGCTACAGCATGGCCACTTTAGTTTCCACAAGGATGCTTTACTTGAAACCTTTAGAGAATTCCTCTTACCCATCAGTTACTCAAAACACTCTCCCTCTTTGTCTTCTCATTGCCATCTCTATTGAATTTGAATATTGTTTTGGGATGAATGCAAGAGGCACAGTATTCCTTCAGGTCCTGAAGGCATTCTACATTATGAATTAGGCATCACACATTCTTACATCCACATCACAAATGGCCTTGTGGAGTGGATTTCAATCTCACCTCGGATCCCTTCAGTGCAGCTGGAGGCTGACTGCAGACTCCACAGACACTATGTTGCTCACCTTTATTGCTTTACATGAAATGCCTGCTGTTCCATTCCTCCATGAGTGTGATCCTTTTACAGCGATGTGAAAAATGATGCCCGCTAAACCGCAACTGTGAATTATTATTATTACTATTAAATACAGCTTAAATCAAAGTGGGAACCCTCTTCAGAGCCACCTTTCTACTTGTACATCATCGGTAACACAACAGGCAGGTTTCTATTTGGCATCCAAAGTGAGGGTTGTAAGAAAAGATTAGGCATAATGCAGAAATTGCATGCAAGTGTGATATAAAGTCATATCACTCACTGGTGCGGTGCACACTTCTCTGCTCAGCTTTAGTCATTATTTACTTGATTTCCACACGAGTCCATATGTTCACGGCACGTTTCTGTGGCACAGACCAGCCAACCGGGCGGGCACAAGCACTGTGTAGGTGGGAGCCTCATGTTTGTGCACCACTCGGCTGTCAAAGAAGCCGTGGAAGCATGAAGCGCTGTCAGGAGATGCAGTCTAATGAAGGGATGTACTCTCGCCGAGCAACACAAAGGGAGAGTGACTGACTTGTTCAAGGCCTCTGTCTGGCACCTTTTCTCTGCAGGAGGGACTGAAGACATCATGCTGGATCACGCCTAGCCAAAAGAAAAAGAAAAAAAAGTTAAGGCGACTCAAGGAAAAGTTGTGCTTCTTCATCTTATTAAGATTCAAGCGCGCCCACGCTGTGTTAGTAGAAGGACGATTGATTCCAGCCTGTTAATCAAGAGAAATGACAAATTACAAAAACTTGCAGATTCTGTGAAATTTTGATGCTGTTTCAAATACAGACTAAATGCTGAAAGTAATAATAGGAGTAACAATAATGATAATTATAAACAAGAAGCACTCAGAGACTGCTTTAGCTATTATTTACTTGCACCGCAGCTCACTATCTGGGCAGTGTTTACTTTTAATAGAATTGTATTGTATTTTGTATATATTAATTTTGATTTCCTTGTTCTTTTTAAACTTTGTCAAGTTTGTAGTGCAGTAAAAACTAGTGAAAAGTGCTTTTGCTGTTTGCCCATTTTAATATACTTGACACGATTTAGAGCGTAATTATTTTTTTTATTTAGCTCTAATTCATGTTTAGCGTTCACTTAGCAAGAAATATTAAGTGGAAAAAATTTTTTTTGACCATAAGTCAATTTTATTTTCCCAAAAATATTAATACAATCATTCAGGAATTCAAATTGTTATGTATTTAAATGGTTATAATCTGTTACTGGCAGTGATGGGAATAAAGGGGTTACAAGTAACCGCGTTACTAACGGTGTTACTTTTTTCAGCAACAACTAATCTAACTAATTACTATTCCTATTGTTACAACGCCGTTACCGTTACTAACAAGAAAATGCGGTCCGTTACTGTTTTTTAACAAACAGACGATTGAAGCTGTGTTCAGCTTACGCATCTTATATCAGTTGCACGGAAGTAGCTGTAAGTAATCTGGGCGCTACAGCTTTAAGCAGCTGCAATCACTTTCTGGAACAACACCTGGAGCTAAGGGGGCAAAACAATCGCGTGAGTGCTGCTGTTTGACTGAGGAAGAATAAAGTAGTCGTGGTGAGCCAATCACATGACCACTTCAAGATTACAAAGCAACAAGGTGATATATACCAGTTTTTAAATTGTGTTGATAGGCCACGTAAAACCACAGTCATGATAAACAATATATACACGGTGTTTTTTCCTGAATAGTTTCCTCACATTTGCTGTCTAAGGACAGCGCAGCAAGCACTCTCTGCTTATGAGCAAAATATAAAAAAAACAAAACAAAAAACAGCCCGTTCGTGTTGGAGGAAAAATGTACCGTGTCGACCAATCAAAAATGATATGGCAACATGACATTTGGTTGTTTAGAGAGAGAGAGAACGGGTTGGAGAAAGATAGACAACAGAGAGAGAGAGGGCGAGTTTTGAGATGTGAGAGATTTGTGACATTTAGCGTGTGTGTAGTTAATATGTTGTCTTGTGTAGTTAGTGTGTGGTGTTGTGGATAGTTTTGTGTTGCGTGTCAGAACAATGAGCTGCTGTCTCCAAGTAGAAAACAGGAGTGATACACAGGTCTGCTGCTGTCAGACCTGCAGGTATCAGGCTGTGATGTTCTCCTTTATAGTGGACAGAAATATTTGGAGCAGCACAAATAATTTGTGTGGCCTCTTACTGAATGCAGAACAGCTGATTGTTCTGTAAATAGTTTGAAATGGTTATTTAAAAAAGGGTAAAAGGTAAATGGATGCAAAAAACTTTGTTGTTTGCAAAACTTGTGCATAGTATTTAAAAATTGACAATTTATATTTGAATTACATTTATGAAGTATGATTCAATAAACATGTTTGTGGTTGTTACGGTAAAAATATCACTTTTTCTATTCGGATTTTATGGGGGGTTTTTTTTGTCTCTTTTTAGATCTATTGTGTTAATACAGTATATCAAAATAAAAACATAATTGTAAAATCAGACACGTGAGGTCGTGCTGAGAAGGATGATACCGAACAAGGCAAAGTAAATCGTTATTAAAGGTGAAATGTAGAGGAAACATCAAAAGTAGTGAAAAATGGCCGATTATACCCTGGATCCAGTGGGTTAAACATTTTTTTTCAAGTAATGCAATAGTTACTTTTCAAGTAATTCATTACTTTTTGAATCTTGTAACTCAGTTACTTTTTGAAGAAGTAACTAGTAACTATAATTAATTACTTTTTCAAAGTAACTTGCCCAACACCGGTTACTGGGATGTACATAACAAAGTCATCATAAAATTGATTAACTATTTTCAAAAAGTATCCCATGGCAACAGGTTCTACTCTGCCTGACAAGCTTTGATCTTTTTTAGTTGTCCCACATAGCATTTTTATCACTTTGACCTTCAGATTACTTTATTGACCTTGAAGGAGAGGTCAAAGGCCAAATGTGATGTGATAATATGATTTTTTAAATCTTTGTATGATACTTTCTACATGTTCACAATACACACCACACTTATAAGAATCACAGCTTTTTCAGTTACAAGTTTTTTTTTGTCAATTTTCAACAAATTACAATAAATCTTAGGTTGACCTTGGTGGATGTAAGTCAGATCTTAATGGATTGTTACATCCCTACAATTTTTTTTATCAGAAGAGTATATCAATGCTTTATGAAAATAGCTGATTAGTGTAACTGCTAGTTACACTATGCATTTCTGACTATAACAACATTTGTAGCATGCAGGAAAAAAAAAGATATTTTATCATAGTTTAAAATAGAACACAATAAATTGAATCCAGGACACAGGGGTGAGCGTGTGCAGCTGTTTATTACAGTAATACAGACATTTTAATGTAGGACCGCTGAAGTTATATATAGTGGTGGCCAGGCAGCTGACAGTACAATACTCTAAAGCACTAAGAAAGTGTTACAGTATGAATCTGTCACTGCAGATTATAGTAAATAAAGAAGAAAAAGCCTAAAGCATGCAAAACAAGCTGCCACTACTTTTCTGTAACTTAACAAGCCCGTTTTATAATTTGCCTGAGTTGGCAAATGTGGAGCACTGCATGATGTAAAACTACCTTTGCTACATTTTCCTCTAGAAGAATATTCACTGAGCATGTCTGGATACACACAGTGGGTTTAAAAGAAGCTCGACGTGAACATGACTTCTGTTTGTTTACAAGAAGACTCGGGGGACACTTTTAAATACAAGATGAAGACAGAAGTGTTTAGATTGCAGGACACTGTCAGTGAAAGGCCGAAGCCTTATTGTATTATGTATGTGTAGCAGGTGGAGTCGCTACAAAAATAGATCAAACGTGTCCACGCAGGCAGGACCCGAAGAACCGTCGGTCCTCGAGTGAGCAAGAATCTGTATGTCAGAAACTGAAAGCAGACATACTTCAAAGTTTATTCAGTGCCGTGTGATCCCTTGACAGGTCACATCGAGCTTACGCATGTTTGATTATTCTCCAGGCTTCCACCTGTATGTGAAGTCCACCAGACACGACAGGTATGCAGCTGTGCTTGATCCAGGATGCCGTATAGGAACCGGGATATTACTGTGATGTAATGTGGGAGCAGATAAGGCCAGGAAAGTAAAGATGTATTGATTTTTCTGTACATCAAGGTCGCTTCCTCTCTCCATGTATTTCCCTCTTTGGGAGTGTGTTTGTGTGTGTGTGAGAAACTGAAAGCATGGCACATTGCACACACGAAAGCTTTTTTCCTTGACTAAAGAATGTCTGATCTGAGGAAGTCACACTGTTAGTATCTTTGATGTTTTGTACAGTCACAGAGAGCGATTGAGAAATAATGCAAAAATAAAAACAGTTAAGTCACACCTTAATGCTTTTAAATGAAACTGATCAGCAACTTGGTAATAAATGCTGTCCCAAGTCGATGCATTTTTAACCAGTGCTTTGCAGC
>NW_005187662.1:479102-483121 GCF_000239375.1 Pundamilia nyererei | reverse complement strand
AGATAGATAGATAGATAGATAGATAGATAGATAGATAGATAGATAGATAGATAGATAGATAGATAGATAGATAGATAGATAGAAATTAAAGAGTATTAAGTTGTGTGAAAATTAAAGTTTTCACCTGACTCTCTCCACCCTCACTGCTTCCACAGGGATTAAAAAGATAAATAGCAACCTGGTGCTGCTAATCAGATCGAATGCACTTGATTTACTGATCATCAGCAAGTGGGAGAACCTCTACAAAGCAGCATTCACCTTGCATTGTGCTGGTATTGTGCAGTTAACACACACATTAAGGTGTGTGTTAACACAATGCCAAGGAGGAAACGCATTGATAATGATCTGAGTGAAGCAACTGTTGGTGCCCATCAATCTGGGAATGGTTATAAGGCCATTTCCAGACAGTCTGAAGTTCATCATTCTAAAGGTGAGAAACATTCAAGACATCCCAGCAAACTCACCCCAAGATCAAACCGTGCAATGCTCAGAGCTACATCAAAGTCTACAGACCTCAGTTAGCATGTTAACTGTTAAGGCAAAGTAAATTAGGAAAAGGCTGAACAGCTGTGGCTTGTTTGAAGGGGTCGCCAGGTTTGAGTGTCCCTCTATAAAGCACATTAAATAAAAAAGGCACAAATGTCTTGGCATGAACATTTGCCCACACATCTGGAACAATGTCCTTTGGACAGACGAGATCAAAGTGGGGACATTTGGACACACTTCCATACTTGACCTCATACCAGCTGGTAAGTACGGCGGTGGTGGCGTGATGATGTAGGCTTATTTTGCAGTTGCAGGTGTTGTAATAATAACCCAGTAAGTCCAGACTTCTGAAGCAACACTGTAAAGACAAATGGACCAAAATTCCTCCCCAATCATGTGAGAGAATGCTAAAGATTATTTCAAGTTATGGCGGCTAAATGTGGGTCTAAACTCTTGAATCATGGGGTGTACTTAATTTTTCACAGGACTGCAGATGACTGCAGTGCAAAATAGATTGTTTTCTTCTCTTTAAAAAAAAACTAAACCATTGCTTATGTGGAATAATGCTGCTGCTAAACTTCAGGCGATAATTATTTAGAGCTTGCATTTGATTAGTCAAGCATTTCCTAAGATGATCCTGATACAGCAGCTCCATAAATACACATTATTAGGTGTTTGTGGTTTAATCTCTACCAGCCAAATTTCCTCACAGCACAGTTTTTGTATCCACCAGAGCTAATTTTCTAATCTTATCATCCCTGTTTGTAGCTCATTAATATGCTGCTAATTTGATGAATTCTGTACTGGAGATATTAGTTATTATATTAGTTATTATTATATTATTATAATATTATATTAGATATTAGTTCCACACAAACAGCACTGCAAAATAACATATTACTGAGTAAACAACCGTGAAGGCTTTTGTTGTTAAATGGCAGATGTATGGGAAATCCTTGTATTTAATTTCTATTCCTGGACTCATCATACTTGTGACTGATCTGCTGCTGTGGTTTAAAATGACTGTTAATCATTTTTAGGTTCATTTCTTTCAGGTTTCAGGTTTCCACTCTAAACTCTGTGTATACCATGTCTTATAGCAGGAAAAGTACACGTAGTAACAGGTAATTATGACTTTGATTTCAGTACACTATTCCAGCAAAGAGAGCAAGAAATGCAATAGTTGTAAAAACTAAATAATAAGGCAGAGGATTTACATTCAGATAAGTTCATCTTTATTTGAATGATCAATAGATTGAACTTAAATATTCCTATATGAAAAAAGGGATTGAATTTTAAAAAAGAAAGAAAGAATATAAATAAGAGGTGTAGCTCTTACTTCTGTTTGTTAAAAAGTACAAGAAAAAGATTCCTTGCTTTCTCAGAGTACTTCTCAAACAAGATGGGGGAATTTCCTACTGTGACTGTCTGTAAGCTTTAATCTGCCATCACAGTGACAGATCCAAGCAGAAGGGAAATGCTCACAGAGAAAATCTTGTATGTTTTCAAACCAAAAGCAATCGTGATTCATGCATTCTCGGTTTCTCCGAGAACAGTTCATTTCCCATTGAACAAATACGGTTTTCATGTGGAAGGCGATTTCAGGGGTGGCTGAGTGCACCTTACCCAATGCTGGGTGCACACGTGCGTTTTCCTGGGCAGCTTTTAGTTTTGTGCCCTGCGCCCGATGCTGCAGTTCTGCCCGTGAGACTCCTTTGACCCCGCCTCAGACCAATGGAGGGGAAAGAAGGGAGGAGAGGAACGCTCTGCTGAGAGTTGACTTACTGTTTGTTATGTAAAGTGTCCTGATGGGGCACAAAGGTGCCAGCTGATGGGCAGAGAGTTGCTGATGGTGGTTTCAGCTCTGCTTACACATCAGTGTGTCCTTTTGTAATTTAGATCTCTAATAAGCAGGTTTTTTAAATTAACACCACCTCTGGAAAAACAAATACAGCAGTTGGATGGATGTGAAAAAATGACTTTAATATAGGATACAGGAACTAGTTTCAGCGGCATATTTAACTTCATTTTCTTCTGTTTTTAAAGTTATTATTCTCAACACAGAATAGCCTTTACCTTCAGCGTGTTGACTAATTTAGTAAAATTACAATTTAGCTTTTCACGGTGCTCATTATTCATCTCTTTCTAGTTTCCACTCTGATACATTAACTTCATACGATAGTAAACAATAGATTAATTCTCATTGTTTTAGCCTCATAAATCATTCCAGATTATTGTCTTAAGATGTTGGCAAACACATTTTCACCGGCATCGTCTAATGAGGTGTGCAAATTGGTTCTGGCAGGCAGGATTATAGGCGCATTTGTAGTAGGCCACTGTGTCAGGATAGAGCTTACCTGAGCAACATCTTAATGTGATGAAGATGGACTAAACTCAAATGGTGTTGCTTGCGATGAAACGCTGCACAGAATTCCAAATCAGGTGTCCAGAGAGTAGAATGCACAACATTGCCGCGTAATGCATCATTACTTCAGCGCTGCATCCTCGTTTTTGATATCAAATAAACTTTGATAGCGAGGAAATGTGAGCTTTTCTAGTCAGTCATTCAAAAGTATAAATAACAGTGATGTGAGAGCAGATTCGTGATACCAGGAGGGACTTTTCTAAGGCACTGGATCCAGCAACCTTCTACCTACTTTAAAATCAATCACAGTATAAAGCTCTCTGTTCTCGGAAGACTGAACCTCTCACACAGGCTTTCTTTCTTCTGCTAACCTCAGAGGGATCTGTCTGTTACCAAGTCAAAAGTTTGAAAACTGTTTTCAAATCTAAATCCGTGGGAGAATATATATTGTCTGGCAAAGAACTCCCTCAGATTCTGAGCAAAACTTTCTGAAAGCCCTTGGCGCGGCAACTGAACTGGCATTAATGAACGTGCTCGCCGTGATGCCATCCTCTGCTGTGTCACCAGTGTGAGAGTGAGCGGAGGGGTGCTTCCCCTCCACCTTCTTATTATTATAATGCATCAGTGGCGTCTTTAATGTTTTTGTTGCGACACTCAGATGTAAATAAGTTATTAATGTACAGTGAATGCGTCAGGGCTCGGAGCAAAAACATCCAAGTAGAACAAGTTGAATCAGATGAGGTTTACACAGTTCAGTAAATAGAGAATGTGAACTGCTTGTTTTATTGTCTTAACTCTATGTACGATAGAGACAAGACTCAATAAAACAAAACGTTGCAGCGTAGTACCAGTGGCATGCATACAGTATAACTTTGACTTTGACCTAAAACTATCAAAAGAAGATTGTTATTTCAGTCTGCAATCATGTTTGGTGGCACTGCTTTGGAACATTTATGAGTATTAGCAACATGTCACAATACATGTCACAATGTCAGGTTACTCGTTCTTCACTTTTGATCCATTTTTTAGAAAAAGGACCCATGGTACTCAGAGGAATGACGAATTCTGACGCATTGGTACAGTGGGGCAAAAAAGTATTTAGTCAGCCACCGATTGTGCAAGTTCCCCCACCTAAAATGATGACAGAGGTCAGTAATTTGCACCAGAG
>NW_005187662.1:474103-477754 GCF_000239375.1 Pundamilia nyererei | reverse complement strand
TGTACCTCTGGTGCAAATTACTGACCTCTGTCATCATTTTAAGTGGGGGAACTTGCACAATCGGTGGCTGACTAAATACTTTTTTGCCCCACTGTATGTGTCAATAAAGACGTGCTTTATTGACGTCTTTATTGACCATAAGAATAGCTGCAGAGAACAGGCAAAGACCACCTTCCCTAACATCTGATGCAGATCCTTTCATTTAGGTGTCTAAGCAGGGATGAAATATCACAGAAACTGCTCAGTTCAGAAAACATTTTCAAGGGTTCCTCCCACTAGCCTTTCATGGGGTAAAAAGTTAAGGCAGAAGTACCGAGTTTCCTTCTAACCCCAGCAGTTTGTTTTCAAGTACCTGAAAGCTAACTGCAATCCCATCAGCCACAGCTGTACTTAGAGCTTTGTGTTAATGTTACCATAGCAGCATGGCAAAGTTAAACGGGTCGAAGTTATTGTGAGCATGTTAATAAGCTGCTAGTGAGGGCTGACTGAATGATTTTTCTCCCTGAAAGTGTTTATTCAAGGTTACTGTAAGATTGTAAAGTCAGTGCAGATGAAGGCATCAGAAAGAAAGTTCAGTCCTGTGGTCAGAGGGATAAGCAAGATATTCCAGGTTTTCTTCTACCCAGAAACACTTTCCAGTTCCTCCTCAGGGAAGGCAGTCTCTGCGAGAGGAAAATATATAATAAGAGATATAGAATCTCTCTTGTGGGTGTACCCCCAGCTCTCTACCCGATTGGGTAAGCCTTCTTATGTCACAGAGGAGCTGTGGTTCTACTCCAAGCTCCTAACCCTTCCTCTGAGGTTGAGCCCAAACACCCTACAGAGGAAACTCGTTTAGGCCACTTGTATTCACAGCCTTTCTCTTTCAATCATTACCCAGATCTCACCACCACAGGTGAGGATGGGAATGTAGATGTACTGGTAAATCAAAAGCTTCTCACTTTGGCCAAGCTCTGTTTTCACAACCACAGTCCAGTACAATCCCCACATTATCACTGATGCTGCCAGTGATGATTCTTGATTATGTTGGGGCACTGAGGAAAATTTCTCAAGGGGCTTCTCAAACTCATGTCATATCATCTGAATCCAACAACAAAAATAACAATAACAAATGTTAAAGTTCAAAGTAAACAAAAGAAATATTGCGATGCTCATGGAAGTTAAATTATTCAATCGAGTGTCTCTCCCGCACAGCTGAGGCTAGACTAGCAGCATTTGGCTATTTAACATTATATTTAATGGTTATTAGCTGCTCCACTCGCCACTGTGCTGCTTTTCTCTGCTTCCTCTTTGTTTCCACTCACTTCATTTTCTTTGTGTTGTTATCATGTTATCAGTAGGTTTATTTAAACAGAATCCGGTCCGGTGGGACCCCGTTAGGTCTCACTACTCTCATTGCAAACTTTGCACATTGCTTATGCTCTGGCTTATAGTTTGTGAGCCTTCGAGGTGCCCCCACTGGCCTAGGGCCCCAAATAGTCCCTATTTCCACTTAGTCGACTAAGAAGTCCCTAATCTTTACCAAAACAATCTCGAAAAGTTGCAAACTAATACCTTCTGCGTGTCCAAATTTTCCAGAAAAGAATGACAAACAAAAGTTAAAAAGTTAAGTAAGAGCAGCCTTTTGGCTCTTGTGTATTGTCATTTGGGATCAGGACAGACACACTTCCACAGTAACTGATGAAGGAAACAGCAAAGCAATGACGATGAAGAGTGGCCATCGACTGCTGAGGCTGGGGAACGAGCCTATGTTCGTGTTAAATGTAATGTTTCACAGATTTGTGAAGCCCAGCTCATGCTAAGTCAGTTTATTTACCATTCTCTTACTCCCTCCTCCCCTGCTCACTTACTCACTCAGCCAGTTTTCTGGGCTTTTTCTCTCATTTTCCCTTTTTTCCAACTTATGTTAAACCACCTTGGGTCAAGTACTGTTCAAGGTTTCGATCTTCCTGCTTGTAGAGCTTTTGCAGATATTTTCCAGTGTCAGCATATTTTTCTGCAGCATTGAGAGCATGGAAACACGTTAGCTTGTTTCCACTAGCATGCTACCTTCCCAGCACACAATATTTTAGGCTTGCTTTGTACCTTTGCTCAAGAAAGCCTTCAATTACATCAGGAATTCAGAGAGACGCTGTCTTGCGGTTCGTACTTACACAAGTGAAGTCTCATCAGTGAAAATCCTTGGATGTCAGTGCTGAGATGAAAGCTAAAAGCCATCTTCTCCCAGCAGAGGCACTGCTGGTATGAATGCTAGTACTAAATCTGAAGGGGAAAAATAGCTGCAGATGCTCTACATGCATATAACAGTACCTCTATATTTACTTTTTAAAAGCCCTGCTCGTCATGCATGCGGGATGGTTTTGGGCCAGGCATCGCAGCATCTTCTTTAAAGTGGCTAGTCCTCACTCCTCAGCATTTCTTGAAAAAAGTGTACTTTGCCAGTTTGAAATACGTGTGCAACCAAAGGATCTTCTACCTTTTCTTAACAAGACCTTCAATTACATCAGGAATTCAGGGAGACGCTGGCTGGTGGTTTTCAGTTACACAAGTGAAGTTTCATCACTGAAATTTCTTGGATGTTTGTGCTTAGATGAATAATAAGCCTCACTGCGAGTAACTTTTCTAAATCCTGATTTTGAGTCCTGAGAATGGGTTTCTTTTACACTCAGAGCCCATGTGATTCCTGTAAGAGCTCAATATTTTTATTGTATTTGCCTCAGTAAGGCTAATTTAATATCTCAACACCAAATACTGCCTGTTTACACTGGAGACACCTCTCAGGGCTCAGCAGCTGTCAATTCAAACTCAATGTGCCTCACAGGTGCCAGATCCACTCTGCCTCTTGTAAGCCTTGGTGCATCGATCAAAGCAAACTTCCAGCCAGGGATTCAAAATGCAATACTGTGCATTTCTGCAAAGTCAAACTGACCAGGCTTTCAACTTACTGAAGGTTCAATATTTTCTGAGAGCAACACTAACACCAGAAAATAAATGTGATCATGTGGAGTTTTGGTGTTAAAGTACCCCATATGGAAAGATATATATAAAAATCTTATAAAGTTTGTATCTGTCTTGTGTGAAACTTGTATGAAAAGCATATAAGAGGGAAAACGGATATAAGATCCCTGTCTTGGTGCAAAACCAAGACATAAATCATGTCTCCTGGAAGGGGGAGGACGTATCACGGGCAGAGCACAGCGAGCTGAAATCTCTGAAACCGACTGGCCTTCACTTCCTACGAGACAGAGAAGCTCTTCTACCCCTGTATACGAGAGGAAACAGGACTGGACAACCGTGAATAGGAAGGTTAACAACAAACCTCCAAAACAACTGAATGTGAAACTGCAGAACAGATTTGCTCCACTATCAAAGGACCCTTGATCTATATCGGACAACCATCCATCTAAAAGCAGCGAAGTAAGGTCTGAAAATCTGTTGAAAAGTGAAAGGCCACAAGGAAAGCTAAAGGCTAGGCCTGAAACTCTGATTGTGGGTGACTCTGCCGTAAAGGATGTACAAAGGATGTGCGGTAAGAACACTAAAGCCCTCTGCTTTCCTAAGGATATGGTCAACAACCTGAAGGAGAGAATTCTTCAAATTGCAGATGAATATCCAACTGTGACAAACCTTGTTCTGCATACAGGGTCAAAC